>NW_026734807.1:0-227000 GCF_949786415.1 Peromyscus eremicus
TTTTTGTCCTACGAGCAAGAGTTGTTTTTTGGTAAGAAAGGTCACTATTGCGCTGCCATTGCCATTCACAGGACAAATAGCACTGGCGTCTTTACCCCGCAAGTACAGTGTATTGGACTGAAGAGGAGCTACTGTTCTTGTCAGTTTCCTAAGCAGAGTTGAACTAGATATGGCCCGTTTGTGTAGGAAGCACAGTTCTCTTGTTCTGAGCAAGCTCACTGTTTGGACCCCATAGGAAACATAGTAGAGTAGAAGAGTGCGCTTTTCCCTAAAGAAGAGTGTGTTTCTTGTAAGGCGAGCTAGCGTTTGTTTCCCAGTCCTAAATGGTGTGGAATCACATGCAGTTTCTGCTCCTACGAGCAAGAGTTGTTTTCTGGTAAGGAAAGTTGTGGCTGGAGAATTTCTCTCCAGCTACCGCCACCAAGTCCCGCCAGTCCCAGAGCCCACTTATAAAATAAACACACAGACTCTTACATTATTTAAACTGCTTGGCCATTAGCTCAGGCCTGTTATTGTCTAGCTCTTACTCTTATATTTAGCCCATTTCTATTAATCTTTACTTTGCCACATGGCTCGTGGCTTACCGGGACATTCCCACGCGGCTTGTCATGGTGGCGCCTGGCAGTGTCTCTCTGACTCAGCCTTCCACTTCCCAGAATTCTTCTCCTTTTCCCGCCTATACTTACTGCCTAGCCAATGGCCAATCAGTGATTTATTTACTGACCAATCAACAACACATTTGACATACAGACCATCCCACAGCACTTCCCCTTTTCTTTTCTTAAAAAGGAAGGTTTTAACCTTTACACATCTCCAAAGTCAGCTTGGTATATTTGGGAATTTGGGCGTAGCTTCTCTTACTACTTCCTGCTGGATGGGGGCGCTGTATCTTATGGGGATACAAAGAAAATTTTTAGGATTATGGAGTAGTCCATGAGAGTGTATCCTCTGAGCCAGTTGCCTTCAAACCATTCTGGATGTTGGATCATCTCAGCCATGGGGTCATCGGAGACCTTTCAGGGGGTCTTGGCTGGTCAAACTGGATGTATCTTAATCTGGAACAAATCCATAGCCTCTGGCTTTCTGTGGAAACAAAAGAGACTCTTTTCCAAAGCAACATATCCTTACATCCAAACTTTGAAGTCAAGGTACCTTTAAAATATACATTTTGGCATAACTCAACAGCTTTTGTAATCAAATGTTTTTCTTCAATTACGAATATCAAAGAGAACATAATCCAGATTCTCTGTGTGGTAGCCATTTTTACGTGGTTTTTTTTTTATATTAGCTTGAGCCTATTGCTTTAAACTGCAGCCTCCTAAGCCTGAAATGGCACTGGCACTGTGGCTGCTGGCTCCGCCCACGTCAGCTTTCCAAAATGGAGGCAGTACGTTTTCCGCCAGCTCTGGGAGCCATCAACTCTCAGAAATAGTGGGTCTATGCTTCTATCAAAGCAGCGTGTAGCCCAGAAACCTTTTTTTTGTTTTGTTTTGTTTTGTACCAGCAAAGGCTAAATCCACCACACAGCTTAATGTGCCACTTGCAGAGGCCTCATTCCCGCCATACTGCAGATTGAGCATGCACGCCAGGAACCCGCCATAGTAGCTCAAACACGCAGGCTGCCGCTAGCTTGAAAGAGACAACTAGGAGCTGTTTTTAGCTCTGTTTTAGAATCTTTTTTCTAAGTTTTTAGGTGGAAACTCTTGCCACCTAGTTGGACGCCATTGGTTGCTGGAGAATTTCTGTCCAGCTCCCGCCACCAAGTCCCGCCAGTCCCAGAGCCCACTTATAAAATAAACACACAGACTCTTACATTATTTAAACTGCTTGGCCATTAGCTCAGGCCTGTTATTGTCTAGCTCTTACTCTTATATTTAGCCCATTTCTATTAATCTTTACTTTGCCACATGGCTCGTGGCTTACCGGGACCTTCCCACGCGGCTTGTCATGGTGGCGCCTGGCAGTGTCTCTCTGACTCAGCCTTCCACTTCCCAGAATTCTTCTCCTTGTCCCGCCTATACTTTCTGCCTAGCCAATGGCCAATCAGTGATTTATTTACTGACCAATCAACAACACACTTGACATACAGACCATCCAAGAGCAGAAAGTCACTATTGCGCTCCCATTGACATACACAGTGCAAATAGCACTGGCGTCTGTTCGCAGCAAGTGCAGTGTATTGGACTGAAGAGGATATACTGTTCTTGTCAGGTTCCTAAGCAGACTTGAACTAGATATGGCCGTGTGTGTAGGAAGCACAGTTTTTGTGTTCTGAGCAAGCTCACTGTTCGGACCCCATAGGAAACACAGTAGAGTAGAAGAGTGCTCTTTTCTCAAAAGCAGAGTGTGTTTCTTGTAAGGCGAGCTAGAGTTTGTTTTCCAGTCCTAAATGGAGTTGAATCACATGCAGTTTCTGTTCCTACGAGCAAGAATTGTTTTCTGGTAAGGAAAGTCACTATTGCGCTCCCATTGCCATACACAGTACAAATAGCCCTCCTGTCTGTTCCCAGCAATTACAGTGTATTGGACTGAAGAGGAGCTACTGTTCTTCTAAGTTTCCTAAGCAGACTTGAACTAGTTATGGCCCGTGTGTGTAGGAAGCACAGTTCTTTTTTTCTTAGCAAGCTCACTGTTCTGGCCCTAGGAAACACAGTAGAGTAGAAGAGTGCTCTTTTCTCAAAAGCAGAGTGTGTTTCTTGTAAAGTGAGCTAGCGTTTGTTTCCCAGTCCTAAATGGAGTTGAATCACATGCAGTTTCTGTTCCTACGAGCAAGAGTTGTTTTCTGGTAAGAAGAGTCACTATTGCGCTCCCATTGACATACACAGGACAAATAGCACTGGCGTCTTTTCCCAGCATGTACAGTGTATTGGACTGAAGAGGAGCTACTGTTCTTGTCAGTTTCCTAGGCAGAGTTGAAATAGATATGGCCCGTGTGTGTAGGAAGCACAGTTCTTTTGTTCTGAGTAAGCTCACTGTTTGGACCCCATAGGAAACACAGTAGAGTAGAAGAGTGCTCTTTTCTCAAAAGCAGAGTGTGTTTCATCTAAGGCGAGCTAGCATTTGTTTCCCAGTCCTAAATGGAGTTCAATCACATGCAGTTTCTGGTCCTATGAGCAAGAGTTGTTTTCTGGTAAGGAAAGTCACTATTGCGCTCCCATTGCCATACACAGTGCAAAAAGCACTCGCGTCTGTTCCCAGCAAGTACAGTGTATCGGACTGAAGAGGAGCAACTGTTCTTCTCAGTTTCCTAAGCAGAGTTGAACTAGATATGGCCCGTGTGCAGGAAGCACAGTTCTTTTGTTCTGAGCAAGCTCACTGTTCTGGCCCTATAGGAAACACAGTAGAGTAGAAGAGTGCTCTTTTCTCTAAAGCAGAGTGGGTTTCTTGTAAGGCGAGCTAGCGTTCGTTTCCCAGTCCTAAATGGAGTTGAATCAAATGCAGTTTCTGGTCCTACGAGCAAGAGTTGTTTTACGGTAAGAAGAGTCACTATTGCGCTGCCATTGCCATACACAGGACAAATAGCACTGGCGTCTGTTCCCAGCAAGTTCAGTGTATTGGACTGAAGAGGATCTACTGTTCTTGTCAGGTTCCTAAGCAGAATTGAACTAGATATGGCCGTGTGTGTAGGAAGCACAGTTCTTTTGTTCTGAGCAAGCTCACTTTTCAGACCCCATAGGAAACACAGTAGAGTAGAAGAGTGCTCTTTTCTCAAAAGCAGAGTGTGTTTCTTGTAAGGCGAGCTAGCGTTTGTTTCCCAGTCCTAAATGGAGTTGAGTCACAGGCAGTTTCTTGTCCTACGAGCAAGAGTTGTTTTCTGGTAAGGAAAGTCACTATTGCGTTCCATTGCCATACACAGTGCAAATAGCACTCACGTCTGTTCCCAGCAAGTACAGTGTATCAGACTGAAGAGGAGCTACTGTTCTTGTCAGTTTCCTAAGCAGAGTTGAACTAGATATGGCCCGTGTGTGTAGGAAGCACAGTTCTTATGTTCTGAGCAAGCTCACTATTCTGGCACTATAGGAAACACAGTAGAGTAGAAGAGTGCTCTTTTGTCAAAAGCAGAGTGTGTTTCTTGTAAGGCTAGCTAGCGTTTGTTTCCTAGTCCTAAATGGAGTTGAATCACATGCAGTTTCTGGTCCTACGAGCAAGAGTTGTTTTCTGGTAAGGAAAGTCACTATTGCGCTCCCATTGCCATACACAGGGCAAATAGCACTCGCGTATTTTCCCAGCAAGTACAGTGTATTGAACTGAATAAGAGCTACTGTTCTTGTCAGTTTCCTAAGCAGAGTTGAACTACATATGGTCCGTGTGTGTAGGAAGCACAGTTCTTTTGTTCTGAGCAAGCTCACTGTTTGGACCCCATAGGAAACACAGTAGAGTAGAAGAGTGCTCTTTTCTCGAAAGCAGAGTGTGTTTCTTGTAAGGCGAGCTAGCGTTTGTTTCCCAGTCCTAAATGAAGTTGAATCACATGCAGTTTTTTGTCCTCCGAGAAAGAGTTGTTTTCTGGTAAGACGAGTCACTATTGTGCTCCAATTGCCATACACAGTGCAAATAGCACTGGCGTCTGTTCCCAGCACGTACAGTGTATTGGACTGAAGAGGATCTACTTTTCTTGTCATGTTCCTAAGCAGAATTGAACTAGATATGGCCGTGTGTGTAGGAAGCACAGTTCTTTTCTTCTGAACAAGCTCACTGTTCGAGCCCATAGGAAACACAGAAGAGTAGAAGAGTGCTCTTTTCTCAAAAGCAGAGTGTGTTTTTTGTAAGGCAAGCTAGCGTTTGTTTCCCAGTCCTAAATGGAGTTGAATCACATGCAGTTTCTGGTCCTATGAGCAAGAGTTGTTTTCTGGTAAGGAAAGTCACTATTGTGCTCCCTTTGTCATACACAGTGCAAATAGCAATCGCGTCTTTTCCCAACAAGTACAGTGTATCGGACTGAAGAGGATCTACTGTTCTTGTCACGTTCCTAAGCAGACTTGAACTAGATATGGCCCGTGTGTTTAGGAAGCACAGTTATTATGTTCTGAGCAAGCTCACTGTTCTGGCCCTATAGGAAACACAGTACAGTAGAAGAGTGCTCTTTTCTCTAAAGCAGAGTGTATTTCTTGTAAGGGGAGCTCGCCTTTGTTTCCCAGTCTTAAATGGAGTTGAGTCACATGCAGTTTTTATTCCTACGAGCAAGAGTTGTTTTCTGGTAAGAAGAGTCACTATTGTGCTCCAAATGCCATACACAGTGCAAATAGCACTCCCGTCTGTTCCCAGCAAGTACAGTGTATTGGACTGAATAGGAGCTACTGTTCTTGTCAGTTTCCTAAGCAGAGTTGAACTAGATATGGTCCATGTGTGTAGGAAGCACAGTTCTTTTGTTCTGAGCAAGCTTACTGTATGGACCCCATAGGAAACACCGTAGAGTAGAAGAATGCTCTTTTCTCAAAAGCAGAGTGTTTTTCTTGTAAGGCGAGCTAGCATTTGTTTCCCAGTTCTAAATGGCGTTGAATCACATGCAGTTTGTGGTCCTACGAGCAAGAGTTGTTTTCTGGTCAGGAAAGTCAATATTGTGCTCTCATTGCCATACACAGTGCAAATAGCACATGTGTCTGTTCCCAGCAAGTACAGTGTATTGGACTGAAGAGGAGCTACTGTTCTTGTCAGTTTCCTAAGCAGAGTTGAACTAGATATGGCCCGTGTGTGTAGGAAGCACAGTTCATTTGTTCTGAGCAAGCTCAATGTTCTGGCCCTATAGGAAACACAGTAGAGTAGAAGAGTGCTCTTTTCTCAAAAGGAGAGTGTGTTTCTTGTAAAGCGAGCTAGAGTTGGTTTTTCAGTCCTAAATGGAGTTGAGTCACATGCAGTTTTTTGTCCTACGAGCAAGAGTTGTTTTCTGGTAAGACGACTCACTATTGTGCTCCAATTGCCATACACAGTGCAAATAGCACTGGCGTCTGTTTCTAGCACGTACAGTGTATTGGACTGAAGGGGATCTACTGTTCTTGTCAGGTTCCTAAGCAGAATTGAACTAGATATGGCCGTGTGTGTAGGAAGCACAGTTCTTATGTTCTGAGCAAGCTCACATTTCGAGCACATAGGAAACACAGTAGAGTAGAAGAGTGCTCTTTTCTCAAAAGCAGAGTGTGTTTTTTGTAAGGCAAGCTAGCGTTTGTTTCCCAGTCCTAAATGGAGTTGAATCACATGCAGTTTCTGTTCCTACGAGCAAGAGTTGTTTTCTGGTAAGGAAAGTCACTATTGCGCTCCCTTTGTCATACACAGTGCAAATAGCAATCGCGTCTTTTCCCAACAAGTACAGTGTATCGGACTGAAGAGGAGCTACTGTTCTTGTCAGTTTCCTAAGCAGAGTTGAACTAGATATGGCCCGTGTGTTTAGGAAGCACAGTTATTATGTTCTGAGCAAGCTCACTGTTCTGGCCCTATAGGAAACACAGTAGAGTAGAAGAGTGCTCTTTTCTCTAAAGCAGAGTGTGTTTCTTGTAAGGCGAGCTCGGGTTTGTTTCGCAGTCTTAAATGGAGTTGAGTCACATGCAGTTTTTGGTCCTACGAGCAAGAGTTGTTTTCTGGTAAGAAGAGTCACTATTGTGCTCCAAATGCCATACACAGTGCAAATAGCACTCCCGTCTGTTACCAGCAAGTACAGTGTATTGGACTGAATAGGAGCTACTGTTCTTGTCAGTTTCCTAAGCAGAGTTGAACTACATATGGCCCGTGTGTGTAGGAAGCACAGTTCTTTTGTTCTGAGCAAGTTCATTGTTTGCATTCCATAGGAAACACAGTAGGGTAGAAGAGTGCTCTTTTCCCTAAAGAAGAGTGTGTTTCTTGTAAGGCGAGTTAGCATTTGTTTCCCAGTCCTAAATGGTGTGGAATCACATGCAGTTTCTGGTCCTACGAGCAAGAGTTGTATTCTGGTAAGGAAAGTCACTATTGTGCTCCCATTGACATACACAGTGCAAATAGCACATGCGTCTCTTCCCAGCAAGTACAGTGTATCGGACTGAAGAGGATATACTGTTCTTGTCAGGTTCCTAAGCAGACTTGAACTAGATATGGCCGTGTGTGTAGGAAGCACAGTTCTTAAGTTCTGAGCAAGCTCACTGTTCTGGCCCTATAGGAAACACAGTAGAGTAGAAGAGTGCTCTTTTCTCAAAAGCAGAGTGTGTTTCTTGTAAAGCGAGCTAGCGTTTGTTTCCTAGTCCTAAATGGAGTTGAATCACATGCAGTTTCTGGTCCTACGAGCAAGAGTTGTTTTCTGGTAAGGGAAGTCACTATTGCGCTCCCATTGCCATACACAGTGCAAAAAGCACTCGCGTCTGTTCCCAGCAAGTACAGTGTATCGGACTGAAGAGGAGCAACTGTTCTTCTCAGTTTCCTAAGCAGAGTTGAACTAGATATGGCCCCTGTGTAGGAAGCACAGTTCTTTTGTTCTGAGCAAGCTCACTGTTCTGGCCCTATAGGAAACACAGTAGAGTAGAAGAGTGCTCTTTTCTCTAAAGCAGAGTGTGTTTCTTGTAAGGCGAGCTAGCGTTTGTTTCCCAGTCCTAAATGGAGTTGAATCAAATGCAGTTTCTGGTCCTACAAGCAAGAGTTGTTTTACGGTAAGAAGAGTCACTGTTGCGCTGCCATTGCCATACACAGGACAAATAGCACTGGCGTCTGTTCCCAGCAAGTACAGTGTATTGGACTGAAGAGGATCTACTGTTCTTGTCAGGTTCCTAAGCAGAATTGAACTAGATATGGCCGTGTGTGTAGGAAGCACAGTTCTTTTGTTCTGAGCAAGCTCACTTTTCGGACCCCATAGGAAACACAGTAGAGTAGCAGAGTTCTCTTTTCTCAAAAGCAGAGTGTATTTCTTGTAAGGCGAGCTAGCGTTTGTTTCCCAGTCCTAAATGGAGTTGAGTCCCAGGCAGTTTCTTGTCCTACAAGCAAGAGTTGTTTTCTGGTAAGGATAGTCACTATTGTGCTCCCATTGCCATACACAGTGCAAATAGCACTCACGTCTGTTCCCAGCAAGTACAGTGTATCAGACTGAAGAGGTGCTACTGTTCTTGTCAGTTTCCTAAGCAGAGTTGAACTAGATATGGCCCATGTGTGTAGGAAGCACAGTTCTTATGTTCTGAGCAAGCTCACTATTCTGGCACTATAGGAAACACAGTAGAGTAGAAGAGAGCTCTTTTGTCAAAAGCAGAGTGTGTTTCTTGTAAGGCGAGCTAACGTTTGTTTCCTAGTCCTAAATGGAGTTGAATCACATGCAGTTTCTGGTCCTACGAGCAAGAGTTGTTTTCTGGTAAGGAAAGTCACTATTGCGCTCCCATTGCCATACACAGGGCAAATAGCACTCGCGTCTTTTCCCAGCAAGTACAGTGTATTGAACTGAATAAAAGCTACTGTTCTTGTCAGTTTCCTAAGCAGAGTTGAACTACATATGGTCGTGTGTGTAGGAAGCACAGTTCTTTTGTTCTGAGCAAGATCACTGTTTGGAACCCATAGGAAACACAGTAGAGTAGAAGAGTGCTCTTTTCTCGAATGCAGAGTGTGTTCCTTGTAAGGCGAGATAGCGTTTGTTTCTCAGTCCTAAATGAAGTTGAGTCACATGCAGTTTTTTGTCCTCCGAGAAAGAGTTGTTTTCTGGTAAGACGAGTCACTATTGTGCTCCAATTGCCATACGCAGTGCAAATAGCACTGGCGTCTGTTCCCAGCACGTATAGTGTATTGGACTGAAGAGGATCTACTTTTCTTGTCATGTTCCTAAGCAGAATTGAACTAGATATGGCCGTGTGTGTAGGAAGCACCGTTCTTTTCTTCTGAACAAGCTCACTGTTCGAGCCCATAGGAAACACAGAAGAGTAGAAGAGTGCTCTTTTCTCAAAAGCAGAGTGTGTTTTTTGTAAGGCAAGCTAGCGTTTGTTTCCCAGTCCTAAATGGAGTTGAATCAATTGCAGTTTGTGGTCCTATGAGCAAGAGTTGTTTTCTGGTAAGGAAAGTCACTATTGTGCTCCCTTTGTCATACACAGTGCAAATAGCAATCGCGTCTTTTCCCAACAAGTACAGTGTAGCGGACTGAAGAGGATCTACTGTTCTTGTCAGGTTCCTAAGCAGACTTGAACTAGATATGGCCCGTATGTTTAGGAAGCACAGTTAATATGTTCTGAGCAAGCTCACTGTTCTGGCCCTATAGGAAACACAGTAGAGTAGAAGAGTGCTCTTTTCTCTAAAGCAGAGTGTGTTTCTTGTAAGGCGAGCTCGCCTTTGTTTCCCAGTCTTAAATGGAGTTGAGTCACATGCAGTTTTTATTCCTACGATCAAGAGTTTTTTTTGGTAAGAAGAGTCACTATTGTGCTCCAAATGCCATACACAGTGCAAATAGCACTCCCGTCTGTTCCCAGCAAGTACAGTGTATTGGACTGAATAGGAGCTACTGTGCTTGTCAGTTTCCTATGCAGAGTTGAACTAGATATGGTCCATGTGTGTAGGAAGCACAGTTCTTTTGTTCTGAGCAAGCTTACTGTTTGGACCCCATAGGAAACACCGTAGAGTAGAAGAATGCTCTTTTCTCAAAAGCAGAGTGTGTTTCTTGTAAGGTGAGCTAGCATTTGTTTCCCAGTTCTAAATGGCGTTGAATCACATGCAGTTTGTGGTCCTACGAGCAAGAGTTGTTTTCTGGTAAGGAAAGTCACTATTGTGCTCTCATTGCCATACATAGTGCAAATAGCACATGCGTCTGTTCCCAGCAAGTACAGTTTATTGGACAGAAGAGGAGCTACTGTTCTTGTCAGTTTCCTAAGCAGAGTTGAACTAGATATGGCCCGTGTGTAGGAAGCACAGTTCATTGGTTCTGAGCAAGCTCACTGTTCTGGCCCTATAGGAAACACAGTAGAGTAGAAGAGTGCTCTTTTCTCAGAAGCAGAGTGTGTTTCTTGTAAGGCGAGCTAGCGTTTGTTTCCCAGTCCTAAATGGAGTTGAATCACATGCAGTTTCTGGTCCTACGAGCAAGAGTTGTTTTCTGGTAAGAAGAGTCACTATTGTGCTCCAAATGCCATACACAGTGCAAATAGCACTCCCCTCTGTTCCCAGCAAGTACAGTGTATTGGACTGAATAGGAGCTACTGTTCTTGGCAGTTTACTAAGCAGAGTTAAACTAGATATGGTCCATGTGTGTAGGAAGCACATTTCTTTTGTTCTGAGCAAGCTCACTGTTTGGACACCATAGGAAACACCGTAGAGTGGAAGAGTGCTCTTTTCTCAAAAGCAGACTGTGTTTCTTGTAAGGCGAGCTAGCATTTGTTTCCCAGTTCTAAATGGCGTTGAATCACATGCAGTTTCTGGTCCTATGAGCAAGAGTTGTTTTCTGGTAAGGAAAGTCACTATTGCGCTCCTATTGCCATACACAGGGCAAATAGCACTCACGTCTTTTCCCAGCAAGTACAGTGTATTGAACTGAATAAGAGCTTCTGTTCTTGTCAGTTTCCTAAGCAGAGTTGAACTACATATGATCCGTGTGTGTAGGAATCACAGTTCTTTTGTTCTGAGCAAGCTCACTGTTTGGACCCCATAGGAAACACAGTAGAGTAGAATAGTGCTCTTTTCTCTAAAGCAGAGTGTGTTTCTTGTAAGGCGAGCTAGCGTTTGTTTCCCAGTCCTAAATGGAGTGGAATCACATGCAGTTTCTGGTCCTACGAGCAAGAGTTGTTTTATGGTAAGAATAATCACTATTGCACTGCCATTGCCATACACAGGACAAATAGCACTCGCGTCTTTTCACAGCAAGTACAGTGTATTGGACTGAATAGGAGCTACTGTTCTTGTCAGTTTCCTAAGCAGAGTTGAACTAGATATGGCCCGTGTGTGTAGGAAGCACAGTTCTTTTGTTCTGAGCAAGTTAATTGTTTGGATCCCATAGGAAACACAGTAGAGTAGAAGAGTGCTCTTTTCCCTAAAGAAGAGTGTGTTTCTTGTAAGGCGAGCTAGCGTTTGTTTCCCAGTCCTAAATGGTGTGGAATCACATGCAGTTTCTGGTCCTATGAGCAAGAGTTGTATTCTGGTAAGGAAAGTCACTATTGTGCTCCCATTGACACAAACAGTGCAAATAGCACATGCGTCTGTTACCAGCATGTACAGTGTATTGGACTGAAGAGGAGCTACTGTTCTTGTCAGTTTCCTAAGCAGAGTTGAACTAGATATGGCCCGTTTGTGTAGGAAGCACAGTTCTTATGTTCTGAGCAAGCTCACTGTTCTGGCTCTATAGGAAACACAGTAGAGTAGGAGAGTGCTCTTTTCTCTAAAGCAGAGTGTGTTTCTTGTAAGGCGAGCTAGCGTTTGTTTCCTAGTTCTAAATGGAGTGAATCACATGCAGTTTTTGGTCCTACGAGCAAGAGTTGTTTTCTGGTAAGGAAAGTCACTATTGTGCTCCCATTGCCATACACAATGCAAATAGCACTCACGTCTGTTCCCAGCAAGTAAAGAGTATTGGACTGAATAGGTGCTACTGTTCTTGTCAGTTTCCTAAGCAGAGTTGAACTAGATATGGTCCGTGTGTGTAGGAAGCACAGTTCTTTTGTTCTGAGCAAGCTCACTGTTTGGACCCCATAGGAAACACAGTAGAGTAGAAGTGTGCTCTTTTCTCAAAAACAGAGTGTATTTCTTGTAAGGAGAGCTAGCGTTTGTTTCCCAGTCCTAAATGGAGTTGAATCCCATGCAGTTTCTGGTACTACGAGCAAGACTTGTTTTCTGGTAAGAAGAGTCACAATTGCGCTGCCATTGCCATACACAGGACAAATAGCACTGGCGTCTGTTCCCAGCAAGTGCAGTGTTTTGGACTGAAGAGGATATACTGTTCTTGTCAGGTTCCTAACCAAACTTGAACTAGATATGGCCCGTGTGTGTAGGAAGCACAGTTCTTAAGTTCTGAGCAAGCTCACTGTTCTGGCCCTATAGGAAACACAGTAGAGTAGAAGAGTGCTCTTTTCTCAAAAGCTGAGTGTGTTTCTTGTAAAGCGAGCTAGCGTTTGTTTCCTAGTCCTAAATGGAGTTGAATCACATGCAGTTTCTGGTCCTACGAGCAAGAGTTGTTTTCTGGTAAGGAAAGTCACTATTGCGCTCCCATTGCCATACACAGTGCAAAAAGCTCTCGCGTTTGTTCCCAGCAAGTACAGTGTATCGGACTGAAGAGGAGCAACTGTTCTTCTCAGTTTCCTAAGCAGAGTTGAACTAGATATGGCCCGTGTGTAGGAAGCACAGTTCTTTTGTTCTGAGCAAGCTCACTGTTCTGGCCCTTTAGGAAACACAGTAGAGTAGAAGAGTGCTCTTTTCTCTAAAGCAGAGAGTGTTTCTTGTAAGGCGAGCTAGCGTTTGTTTCCCAGTCCTAAATGGAGATGAATCAAATGCAGTTTCTGGTCCTACGAGCAAGAGTTGTTTTACGGTAAGAAGAGTCACTATTGCGCTGCCATTGCCATACACAGGACAAATAGCACTGGCGTCTGTTCCCAGCAAGTACAGTGTATTGGACTGAAGAGGATCTACTGTTCTTGTCAGGTTCCTAAGCAGAATTGAACTAGATATGGCCGTGTGTGTAGGAAGCACAGTTCTTTTGTTCTGAGCAAGCTCACTTTTCGGACCCCATAGGAAACACAGTAGAGTAGAAGAGTGCTCTTTTCTCAAAAGCAGAGTGTGTTTCTTGTAAGGCGAGCTAGCGTTTGTTTCCCAGTCGTAAATGGAGTTGAGTCACAGGCAGTTTCTTGTCCTACGAGCAAGAGTTGTTTTCTGGTAAGGAAAGTCACTATTGCGCTCCCATTGCCATACACAGTGCAAATAGCACTCACGTCTGTTCCCAGCAAGTACAGTGTATCAGACTGAAGAGGAGCTACTGTTCTTGTCAGTTTCCTAAGCAGAGTTGAACTAGATATGGCCCGTGTGTGTAGGAAGCACAGTTCTTATGTTCTGAGCAAGCTCACTATTCTGGCACTATAGGAAACACAGTAGAGTAGAAGAGTGCTCTTTTGTCAAAAGCAGAGTGTGTTTCTTGTAAGGCGAGCTAGCGTTTGTTTCCCAGTCCTAAATGAAGTTAGTCACATGCAGTTTTTTGTCTTCCGAGAAAGAGTTGTTTTCTGGTAAGACGAGTCACCATTGTGCTCCAATTGCCATACACAGTGCAAATAGCACTGGCGTCTGTTCCCAGCACGTACAGTGTATTGGACTGAAGAGGATCTACTTTTCTTGTCATGTTCCTAAGCAGAATTGAACTAGATATGGCCGTGTGTGTAGGAAGCACAGTTCTTTTCTTCTGAACAAGCTCACTGTTCGAGCCCATAGGAAACACAGAAGAGTAGAAGAGTGCTCTTTTATTAAAAGCAGAGTGTGTTTTTTGTAAGGCAAGCTAGCGTTTGTTTCCCAGTCCTAAATGGAGTTGAATCACATGCAGTTTCTGGTCCTATGAGCAAGAGTTGTTTTCTGGTAAGGAAAGTCACTATTGGGCTCCCTTTGTCATACACAGTGCAAATAGCAATCGCGTCTTTTCCCAACAAGTACAGTGTATCGGACTGAAGAGGATCTACTCTTCTTGTCAGGTTCCTAAGCAGACTTGAACTAGATATGGCCCGTGTGTTTAGGAAGCACAGTTATTATGTTCTGAGCAAGCTCACTGTTCTGGTCCTATAGGAAACACAGTAGAGTAGAAGAGTGCTCTTTTCTCTAAAGCAGAGTGTGTTTCTTGTAAGGCGAGCTCGCCTTTGTTTCCCAGTCTTAAATGGAGTTGAGTCACATGCAGTTTTTATTCCTACGAGCAAGAGTTGTTTTCTGGTAAGAGGAGTCACTATTGTGCTCCAAATACCATACACAGTGCAAATAGCACTCCCGTCTGTTCCCAGCAAGTACAGTGTATTGGACTGAATAGGAGCTACTGTTCTTGTCAGTTTCCTAAGCAGAGTTGAACTAGATATGGTCCGTGTGTTTAGGAAGCACAGTTCTTTTGTTCTGAGCGAGCTCACTGTTTGGACCCCATAGGAAACACAGTAGAGTAGAAGATTGCTCTATTCTCTAAAGCAGAGTGTGTTTCTTGTAAGGTGAGCTAGCATTTGTTTCGCAGTCCTAAATGGAGTTGAATCCCATGCAGTTTCTGGTACTACAAGCAAGAGTTGTTTTCTGGTAAGAAGAGTCACTATTGCCCTGCCATTGCCATACACAGGACAAATAGCACTGGCATCTGTTCGCAGCAAGTACAGTGTATTGGACTGAAGAGGATCTACTGTTCTTGTAAGGTCCCTAAGCAGACTTGAACTGGATATGGCCGTGTGTGTAGGAAGCACAGTTTTTTTGTTCTGAGCAAGCTAACTGTTCGGACCCCATAGGAAACACAGTAGAGTAGAAGAGTGCTCTTTTCTCAAAAGCAGAGTGTGTTTCTTGTAAGGCGAGCAAGCATTTGTTTCCCAGTCCTAAATGGAGTTGAATCACTTGCAGTTTCAGGTCCTAGGAGCAAGAGTCGTTTTCTGGTAAGGAAAGTCACTATTGCGCTCCCATTGCCATACACAGTGCAAATAGCCCTCCCGTATGTTCCCAGCAAGTACAGTGTATTGAACTGAAGAGGAGCTACTGTTCTTCTCAGTTTCCTAAGCAGACTTGAACTAGTTATGGCCCGTGTGTGTAGGAAGCACAGTTCTTTTGTTCTGAGCAAGCTCACTGTCCTGGCCCTATAGGAAACACAGTAGAGTAGAAGAGTGCTCTTTTCTCAAAAGCAGAGTGTGTTTCTTGTAAAGCGAGCTAGAGGTTGTTTCCCAGTCCTAAAAGGAGTTGAATCACATGCAGTTTCTGTTCCTATGAGCAAGAGTTGTTTTCTGGTAAGAAGAGTCACTATTGCGCTGCCATTGCCATACACAGGACAAATAGCACTGGCGTGTTTTCCCAGCAAGTACAGTGTATTGGACTGAAGAGGATCTACTGTTCTTGTCAGGTTCCTAAGCAGAGTTGAACTAGATATAGCCGTGTGTGTAGGAAGCACAGTTTTTTTTTTTTTCTGAGCAACTCACTGTTCGGAACACATAGGAAACACAGTAGAGTAGAAGAGTGCTTTTTTCTCAAAAGCAGAGTGTGTTTCTTAGAAGGCGAGCTAGCATTTGTTTCCCAGTCCTAAATGGAGTTGAGTCACATGCAGTTTTTTGTCCTACAAGCAAGAGTTGTTTTTTGGTAAGAAAGGTCACTAATGCGCTGCCATTGCCATTCACAGGACAAATAGCACTGGCGTCTTTTCCCCGCAAGTACAGTGTATTGGACTGAAGAGGAGCTACTGTTCTTGTCAGTTTCCTAAGCAGAGTTGAACTAGATATGGCCCGTGTGTGTAGGAAGCACAGTTCTTTTGTTCTGAGCAAGCTCACTGTTTGGACCCCATAGGAAACACAGTAGAGTAGAAGAGTGCTCTTTTCTCAAAAGCAGAGTGTGTTTCATGTAAGGCGAGCTAGCATTTGTTTCCCAGTCCTAAATGGAGTCCAATTACATGCAGTTTCTGGTCCTACGATCAAGAGTTGTTTTCTGGTAAGGAAAGTCACTATTGCGCTCCCATTGCCATACACAGTGCAAATAGCACTCGCGTCTGTTCCCAGCAAGTACAGGGTATTGGACTGAAGAGGAGCTACTGTTCTTGTCAGTTTCCTAAGCAGAGTTGACCTAGATATGGGCCATGTGTGTAGGAAGCACAGTTCTTATGTTCTGAGCAAGCTCACTGTTCTGGCCCTATAGGAAACACAGTAGAGTAGAAGAATGCTATTTTCCCAAAAGCAGAGTGTGTTTTTGTAAGGCAAGCTAGCGTTTGTTTCCTAGTCCTAAATGGAGTTGAATCACATGCAGTTTCTGGTCCTACGAACAAGAGTTGTTTTCTGGTAAGGAAAGTCACTATTGTGCTCCCATTGCCCTACACAAGGCAATAGCCCTCACGTCTTTTCCCAGCAAGTACAGTGTATTGGACTGAATAGGAGCTACTGTTCTTGTCAGTTTCCTAAGTAGAGTTGAACTAGATATGGTCCGTGTGTGTAGGAAGCACAGTTCTTTTGTTCTGAGCAAGCTCACTGTTTGGACCCCATAGGAAAAACAGTAGAGTAGAAGAGTGCTCTTTTCCCTAAAGCAGAGTGTCTTTCTTGTAAGGCGAGCTAGCCTTTGTTTTCCAGTCCTAAACCGAGTGGAATCACATGCAGTTTCAGGTCCTACAAGCAAGAGTTTTTTTCTGGTAAGAAAGTCACTATTGCGCTTTCATTGCCATACACAGTGCAAATAGCACATACGTCTGTTCCCAGCAAGTACAGTGTATCGGACTGAAGAGGAGCTACTGTTCTTGTCAGTTTCTTAAGCAGAGTTGAACTAGATATGGCCCGTGTGTGTAGGAAGCACAGTTCTTATGTTCTGAGCATGCTCACTGTTCTGGTCCTACAGGAAACACAGTAGAGTAGAAGAGTGCTCTTTTCTCAAAAGCAGAGTGTGTTTCTTGTAAGGCGAGCTAGCGTTTGTTTCCCAGTCCTAAATGGAGTTGAATCACATGCAGTTTCTGGTCCTACGAGCAAGAGTTGCTTTCTGGTAAGGAAAGTCACTATTGTGCTCCTATTGCCATACACAGTGCAAATAGCACTCGCATCTGTTCCCAGCAAGTACAGTGTATTGCACTGAATAGTTGCTAATGTTCTTGTCAGTTTCCTAAGCAGAGTTGAACTAGATATGATCCGTGTGTGTAGGAAGCACAGTTCTTTTGTTCTGAGCAAGCTCACTGTTTGGACCCCATAGGAAACATAGTAGAGTAGAAGAGTGCGCTTTTCCCTAAAGAAGAGTGTGTTTCTTGTAAGGCGAGCTAGCGTTTGTTTCCCAGTCCTAAATGGTGTGGAATCACATGCAGTTTCTGGTCCTACGAGCAAGAGTTGTTTTCTGGTAAGGAAAGTTGTGGCTGGAGAATTTCTCTCCAGCTACCGCCACCAAGTCCCGCCAGTCCCAGAGCCCACTTATAAAATAAACACACAGACTCTTACATTATTTAAACTGCTTGGCCATTAGCTCAGGCCTGTTATTGTCTAGCTCTTACTCTTATATTTAGCCCATTTCTATTAATCTTTACTTTGCCACATGGCTCTTGGCTTACCGGGACCTTCCCACTCGGCTTGTCATGGTGGCGCCTGGCAGTGTCTCTCTGACTCAGCCTTCCACTTCCCAGAATTCTTCTCCTTGTCCCGCCTATACTTACTGCCTAGCCAATGGCCAATCAGTGATTTATTTACTGACCAATCAACAACACATTTGACATACAGACCATCCCACAGCACTTCCCCTTTTCTTTTCTTAAAAAGGAAGGTTTTAACCTTTACACATCTCCAAAGTCAGCTTGGTATATTTGGGAATTTGGGCGTAGCTTCTCTTACTACTTCCTGCTGGATGGGGGCGCTGTATCTTATGGGGATACAAAGAAAATTTTTAGGATTATGGAATAGTCCATGAGAGTGTATCGTCTGAGCCAGTTGCCTTCAAACCATTCTGGATGTTCGATCATCTCAACCATGGGGTCATCGGAGACCTTTCAGGGGGTCTTGGCTGGTCAAACTGGATGTATCTTAATCTGGAACAAATCCATAGCCTCTGGCTTTCTGTGGAAACAAAAGAGACTCTTTTCCAAAGCAACATATCCTTACATCCAAACTTTGAAGTCAAGGTACCTTTAAAATATACATTTTGGCATAACTCAACAGCTTTTGTAATCAAATGTTTTTCTTCAATTACGAATATCAAAGAGAACATAATCCAGATTCTCTGTGTGGTATCCATCTTTACATGGTTTTTTTTTATATTAGCTTGAGCCTATTGCTTTAAACTGCAGCCTCCTAAGCCTGAAATGGCGCTGGCACTGTGGCTGCTGGCTCTGCCCACTTCAGCTTTCCAAAATGGAGGCAGTACGTTTTCCGCCAGCTCTGGGAGCCATCAACTCTCAGAAATAGTGGGTCTATGCTTCTATCAAAGCAGCGTGTAGCCCAGAAACCTTTTTTTTGTTTTGTTTTGTTTTGTACCAGCAAAGGCTAAATCCACCACACAGCTTAATGTGCCACTTGCAGAGGCCTCATTCCCGCCATACTGCAGATTGAGCATGCACGCCAGGAACCCGCCATAGTAGCTCAAACACGCAGGCTGCCGCTAGCTTGAAAGAGACAACTAGGAGCTGTTTTTAGCTCTGTTTTAGAAACTTTTTTCTAAGTTTTTAGGTGGAAACTCTTGCCACCTAGTTGGACGCCATTGGTTGCTGGAGAATTTCTGTCCAGCTCCCGCCACCAAGTCCCACCAGTCCCAGAGCCCACTTATAAAATAAACACACAGACTCTTACATTATTTAAACTGCTTGGCCATTAGCTCAGGCCTGTTATTGTCTAGCTCTTACTCTTATATTTAGCCCATTTCTATTAATCTTTACTTTGCCACATGGCTCGTGGCTTACCGGGACCTTCCCACGCCGCTTGTCATGGTGGCGGCTGGCAGTGTCTCTCTGACTCAGCCTTCCACTTCCCAGAATTCTACTCCTTGTCCCGCCTATACTTTCTGCCTAGCCAATGGCCAATCAGTGATTTATTTACTGACCAATCAACAACACACTTGACATACAGACCATCCAAGAGCAGAAAGTCACTATTGCGCTCCCATTGACATACACAGTGCAAATAGCACATGCGTCTGTTCCCAGCAAGTACAGTGTATTGGACTGAAGAGGAGCTACTGTTCTTGTCAGTTTATTAAGCAGAGTTGAACTATATATGGCCCGTGTGTGTAGGAAGCACAGTTCATTTGTTCTGAGCAAGCTCACTGTTTGGACCCCATAGGAAACACAGTAGAGTAGAAGAGTGCTCTTTTCTCTAAAGCAGAGTGTGTTTCTTGTAAGGAGAGCTAGCGTTTTTTTCCCAATCCTAAATGGAGTTGAATCCCATGCAGTTTCTGGTACTACGAGCAAGAGTTGTTTTCTGGTAAGAAGAGTCACTATTGCGCTGCCATTGCCAT
Source organism: Peromyscus eremicus (assembly GCF_949786415.1). NCBI lineage: Eukaryota > Metazoa > Chordata > Mammalia > Rodentia > Cricetidae > Peromyscus > Peromyscus eremicus. The sequence goes on from NW_026734807.1 coordinate 19,003, forward strand.
ACACAGGACAAATAGCACTGGCGTCTGTTCGCAGCAAGTGCAGAGTATTGGACTGAAGAGGATATACTGTTCTTGTCAGGTTCCTAAGCAGACTTGAACTAGATATGGCCGTGTGTGTAGGAAGCACAGTTTTTGTGTTCTGAGCAAGCTCACTGTTCGGACCCCATAGGAAACACAGTAGAGTAGAAGAGTGCTCTTTTCTCAAAAGCAGAGTGTGTTTCTTGTAAGGCGAGCTAGAGTTTGTTTCCCAGTCCTAAATGGAGTTGAATCACATGCAGTTTCTGATCCTATGAGCAAGAATTGTTTTCTGGTAAGGAAAGTCACTATTGCGCTCCCATTGCCATACACAGTGCAAATAGCCCTCCTGTCTGTTCCCAGCAAGTACAGTGTATTGGACTGAAGAGGAGCTACTGTTCTTCTAAGTTTCCTAAGCAGACTAGAACTAGTTATGGCCGGTGTGTGTAGGAAGCACAGTTCTTTTTTTCTGAGCAAGCTCACTGTTCTGGCCCTATAGGAAACACAGTAGAGTAGAAGAGTGCTCTTTTCTCAAAAGCACAGTGTGTTTCTTGTAAAGTGAGTTAGCGTTTGTTTCCCAGTCCTAAATGGAGTTGAATCACATGCAGTTTCTGTTCCTACGAGCAAGAGTTGTTTTCTGGTAAGAAAAGTCACTATTGCGCTGCCAATGCCATACACAGGACAAATAGCACTGGCGCTTTTCCCAGCAAGTACAGTGTATTGGACTGAAGAGGAGCTACTGTTCTTGTCAGTTTCCTAAGCAGAGTTGAAATATATATGGCCCGTGTGTGTAGGAAGCACAGTTCTTTTGATCTGAGCAAGCTCACTGTTTGGACCCCATAGGAAACACAGTAGAGTAGAAGAGTGCTCTTTTCTCAAAAGCAGAGTGTGTTTCATGTAAGGCGAGCTAGCATTTGTTTCCCAGTCCTAAATGGAGTTCAATCACATGCATTTTCTGGTCCTACGAGCAAGAGTTGTTTTCTGGTAAGGAAAGTCACTATTGCGCTCCCATTGCCATACACAGTGCAAAAAGCCCTCGCGTCTGTTCCCAGCAAGTACAGTGTATCGGACTGAAGAGGAGCAACTGTTCTTCTCAGTTTCCTAAGCAGAGTTGAACTAGATATGGCCCGTGTGTAGGAAGCACAGTTCATTTGTTCTGAGCAAGCTCACTGTTCTGGCCCTTTAGGAAACACAGTAGAGTAGAAGAGTGCTCTTTTCTCTAAAGCAGAGTGTGTTTCTTGTAAGGCGAGCTCGCGTTTGTTTCCCAGTCTTAAATGGAGTTGAGTCACATGCAGTTTTTGGTCCTACGAGCAAGAGTTGTTTTCTAGTAAGAAGAGTCACTATTGTGCTCCAAATGCCATACACAGTGCAAATAGCACTCCCGTCTGTTCCCAGCAAGTACAGTGTATTGGACTGAATAGGAGCTACTGTTCTTGGCAGATTCCTAAGCAGAGTTGAACTAGATATGGTCCATGTGTGTAGGAAACCCATTTCTTTGGTTCTGAGCAAGCTCACTGTTTGGACACCATAGGAAACACCGTAGAGTAGAAGAGTGCTCTTTTCTCAAAAGCAGAGTGTGTTTCTTGTAAGGCGAGCTAGCATTTGTTTCCCAGTTCTAAATGGCGTTGAATCACATGCAGTTTCTGGTCCTAAGAGCAAGAGTTGTTTTCTGGTAAGAATAGTCACTATTGCGCTCCCATTGCCATACACAGGGCAAATAGCATTCGCGTCTTTTCACAGCAAGTACAGTGTAGTGGACTGAGTAGGAGCTACTGTTCTTGTCAGTTTCCCAAGCAGAGTTGAACTAGATATGGCCAGTGTGTGTAGGAAGCACAGTTCTTTTGTTCTGAGCAAGTTCACTGTTTGGATCCCATAGGAAACACAGTAGAGTAGAAGAGTGCTCTTTTCCCTAAAGAAGAGTGTGTTTCTTGTAAGGCAAGCTATCGTTTGTTTCCCAGTCCTAAATGGTGTGGAATCACATGCAGTTTCTGGTCCTACGAGCAAGAGTTGTATTCTGGTAAGGAAAGTCACTATTGTGCTCCCATTGACATACACAGTGCAAATAGCACATGCGTCTGTTCCTAGCAAGTACAGTGTATTGGACTGAAGAGGAGCTACTGTTCTTGTCAGTTTCCTAAGCAGAGTTGAACTAGATATGGCCCGTTTGTGTAGGAAGCACAGTTCTTATGTTCTGAGCAAGCTCACTGTTCTGGCCCTATAGGAAACTCAATAGAGTAGGAGAGTGCTCTTTTCTCTAAAGCAGAGTGTGTTTCTTGTAAGGCGAGCTAGCGTTTGTTTCCTAGTTCTAAATGGAGTGAATCACATGCAGTTTTTGGTCCTACGAGCAAGAGTTGTTTTCTGGTAAGGAAAGTCACTATTGTGCTCCCATTGCCATACACAGTGCAAATAGCACTCACATCTGTTCCCAGCAAGTAAAGTGTATTGGACTGAATAGGTGCTACTGTTCTTGTCAGTTTCCTAAGCAGAGTTGAACTAGATATAGTCCGTGTGTGTAGGAAGCACAGTTCTTTTGTTCTGAGCAAGCACACTGTTTGGACCCCATAAGAAACACAGTAGAGTAGAAGAGTGCTCTTTTCTCAAAAGCAGAGTGTATTTCTTGTAAGGAGAGCTAGCGTTTGTTTCCCAGTCCTAAATGGAGTTGAATCCCATGCAGTTTCTGGTACTACGAGCAAGAGTTGTTTTCTGGTAAGAAGAGTCACTATTGCGCTGCCATTGCCATACACAGGACAAATAGCACTGGCGTCTGTTCCCAGCAAGTGCAGTGTTTTGGACTGAAGAGGATATACTGTTCTTGTCAGGTTCCTAAGCAGACTTGAACTAGATATGGCCCGTGTGTGTAGGAAGCACAGTTTTTAAGTTCTGAGCAAGCTCACTGTTCTGGCCCTATAGGAAACACTGTAGAGTAGAAGAGTGCTCTTTTCTCAAAAGCAGAGTGTGTTTATTGTAAAGCGAGGTAGCGTTTGTTTCCTAGTACTAAATGGAGTTGAATCACATGCAGTTTCTGGTCCTACGAGCAAGAGTTGTTTTCTGGTAAGGAAAGTCACTATTGCGCTCCCATTGCCATACACAGGGCAAATAGCACTCGCATCTTTTCCCAGCAAGTACAGTGTATTGAACTGAATAAGTGCTACTGTTCTTGTCAGTTTCCTAAGCAGAGTTGAACTACATATGGTCCGTGTGTGTAGGAAGCACAGTTCTTTTGTTCTGAGCAAGCTCACTGTTTGGACCCCATAGGAAACACAGTAGAGTAGGAGAGTGCTCTTTTCTCTAAAGCAGAGTGTGTTTGTTGTAAGGCGAGCTAGCATTTGTTTCCCAGTCCTAAATGGAGTTGAGTCACATGCAGTTTTTTGTCCTCCCAGAAAGAGTTGTTTTCTGGTAAGACGAGTCACTATTGTGCTCCAATTGCCATACACAGTGCAAATAGCACTGGCGTCTGTTCCCAGCACGTACAGTGTATTGGACTGAAGAGGATCTACTTTTCTTGTCATGTTCCTAAGCAGAATTGAACTAGATATGGCCGTGTGTGTAGGAAGCACAGTTCTTTTCTTCTGAACAAGCTCACTGTTCGAGCCCATAGGAAACACAGAAGAGTAGAAGAGTGCTCTTTTCTCAAAAGCAGAGTGTGTTTTTTGTAAGGCAAGCTAGCGTTTGTTTCCCAGTCCTAAATGGAGTTGAATCACATGCAGTTTCTGGTCCTATGAGCAAGAGTTGTTTTCTGGTAAGGAAAGACACTATTGCGCTCCCTTTGTCATACACAGTGCAAATAGCAATCGCGTCTTTTCCCAACAAGTACAGTGTAGCGGACTGAAGAGGATCTACTGTTCTTGTCAGGTTCCTAAGCAGACTTGAACTAGATATGGCCCGTGTGTTTAGGAAGTACAGTTGTTATGTTCTGAGCAAGCTCACTGTTCTGGCCCTATAGAAAACACAGTAGAGTAGAAGAGTGCTCTTTTCTCTAAAGCAGAGTGTGTTTCTTGTAAGGCGAGCTCGCCTTTGTTTCCCAGTCTTAAATGGAGTTGAGTCACATGCAGTTTTTATTCCTACGAGCAAGAGTTGTTTTCTGGTAAGAAGAGTCACTATTGTTCTCCAAATGCCATACACAGTGCAAATAGCACTCCCGTCTGTTCCCAGCAAGTACAGTGTATTGGACTGAAGAGGAGATACTGTTCTTGTCAGTTTCCTAAGCAGAGTTGAACTAGATATGGTCCATGTGTGTAGGAAGCACAGTTCTTTTGTTCTGAGCAAGCTTACTGTTTGGACCCCATAGGAAACACCGTAGAGTAGAAGAATGCTGTTTTCTCAAAAGCAGAGTGTGTTTCTTGTAAGGCGAGCTAGCATTTGTTTCCCAGTTCTAAATGGCGTTGAATCACATGCAGTTTGTGGTCCTACGAGCAAGAGTTGTTTTCTGGTAAGGAAAGTCACTATTGTGCTCTCCTTGCCATACACAGTGCAAATAGAACATGCGTCTGATCCCAGCAAGTACAGTGTATTGGACAGAAGAGGAGGTACTGTTCTTGTCAGTTTCCTAAGCAAAGTTGAACTAGATATGGCCCGTGTGTGTAGGAAGCACAGTTCATTTGTTCTGAGCAAGTTCACTGTTCAGGCCCTATAGGAAACACAGTAGAGTAGAAGAGTGCTCTTTTCTCAAAAGCAGAGTGTGTTTCTTGTAAAGCAAGCTAGAGTTTGTTTTTCAGTCCTAAATGGAGTTGAGTCACATGCAGTTTTTTGTCCTACGAGCAAGAGTTGTTTTCTGGTAAGACGACTCACTATTGTGCTCCAATTGCCATACACAGTGCAAATAGCACTGGCGTCTGTTCCTAGCACGTACAGTGTATTGGACTGAAGAGGATCTACTGTTCTTGTCAGGTTCCTAAGCAGAATTGAACTAGATATGGTCCATGTGTGTAGGAAGCACATTTCTTTTGTTCTGAGCAAGCTCACTGTTTGGACACCATAGGAAACACCGTAGAGTAGAAGAGTGCTCTTTTCTCAAAAGCAGAGTGTGTTTCTTGTAAGGCGAGCTAGCATTTGTTTCCCAGTTCTAAATGGCATTGAATCACATGCAGTTTCTGGTCCTAGGAGCAAGAGTTGTTTTCTGGTAAGGAAAGTCACTATTGCGCTCCCTTTGCCATACACAGGGCAAATAGCACTCGCGTCTTTTCCCAGCAAGTACAGTGTATTGAATTGAATAAGAGCTACTGTTCTTGTCAGTTTCCTAAGCAGAGTTTAACTACATATGGTCCGTGGGTGTAGGAAGCACAGTTCTTTTGTTCTGAGCAAGCTCACTGTTTGGACCCCATAGGAAACACAGTAGAGTAGAAGAGTGCTATTTTCTCTAAAGCAGAGTGTGTTTCTTGTAAGGCGAGCTAGCGTTTGTTTCCCAGTCCTAAATCAAGTGGAATCACATGCAGTTTCTGGTCCTACGAGCAAGAGTTGTTTTATGGTAAGAATAGTCACTATTGCACTGCCATTGCCATACACAGGACAAATAGCACTCGCGTCTTTTCACAGCAAGTACAGTGTATTGGACTGAATAGGCGCTACTGTTCTTGTCAGTTTCCTAAGCAGAGCTGAACTAGATATGGCCCATGTGTGTAGATAGCACAGTTCTTTTGTTCTGAGCAAGTTCACTGTTTGGATCCCATAGGAAACACAGTAGAGTAGAAGAGTGCTCTTTTCCCTAAAGAAGAGTGTGTTTCTTTTAAGGCGAGCTAGCGTTTGTTTCCCAGTCCTAAATGATGTGGAATCACATGGAGTTTCTGGTCTTACGAGCAAGAGTTGTATTCTGGTAAGGAAAGTCACTATTGTGCTCCCATTGACATACACAGTGCAAATAGCACATGCGTCTGTTCCCAGCAAGTACAGTGTATTGGACTGAAGAGGAGCTACTGTTCTTGTCAGTTTCCTAAGCAGAGTTGAACTAGATATGGTCCATGTGTGTAGGAAGCACAGTTCTTTTGTTCTGAGCAAGCTTACTGTTTGGACCCCATAGGAAACACTGTAGAGTAGAAGAGTGCTGTTTTCTCAAAAGCAGAGTGTGTTTCTTGTAAGGCGAGCTGACGTTTGTTTCCCAGTCTTAAATGGAGTTGAGTCACATGCAGTTTTTGGTCCTACGAGCAAGAGTTGTTTTCTGGTAAGAAGAGTCACTATTGTGCTCCAAATGCCATACACAGTGCAAATAGCACTCCCGTCTGTTTCCAGCAAGTACAGTGTATTGGACTGAATAGGAGCTACTGTTCTTGTCAGTTTCCTAAGCAGAGTTGAACTAGATATGGTCCATGTGTGTAGGAAGCACATTTCTTTTGTTCTGAGCAAGCTCACTGTTTGGACCCCATAGGAAACACCGTAGAGTAGAAGAGTGCTCTTTTCCCAAAAGCAGAGTGTGTTTTTGTAAGGCGAGCTAGCATTTGTTTCCCAGTTCTAAATGGCGTTGAATCACATGCAGTTTCTGGTCCTACGAGCAAGAGTTGTTTTCTGGTAAGGAAAGTCACTATTGCACTCTCATTGCCATACACAGTGCAAATAGCACATGCGTCTGTTCCCAGCAAGTACAGTGTATTGGACTGAAGAGGAACTACTGTTCTTGTCAGTTCCCTAAGGAGAGTTGAACTAGATATGGCTCGTGTGTGTAGGAAGCAAAGATCTTTTGTTCTGAACAAGCTCACTTTTCGGAACCCATAGGAAACACAGTAGAGTAGAAGAGTGCTCTTTTCTCAAAAGCAGAGTGTGTTTCATGTAAGGCGAGCTAGCATTTGTTTCCTATTCCTAAATGGGGTTGAATCACATGCAGTTTCTGGTCCTACGAGCAAGAGTTGTTTTATGGTAAGAATAGTCACTATTGCACTGCCATTGCCATACACAGGACAAATAGCACTCGCGTCTTTTCACAGCAAGTACAGTGTATTGTACTGAATAGGCGCTACTGTTCTTGTCAGTTTCCTAAGCAGAGTTGAACTAGATATGGCCCGTGTGTGTAGATAGCACAGTTCTTTGGTTCTGAGCAAGTTCACTGTTTGGATCCCATAGGAAACACAGTAGAGTAGAAGAGTGCTCTTTTCCCTAAAGAAGAGTGTGTTTCTTGTAAGGCGAGCTAGCGTTTGTTTCCCAGTCCTAAATGGAGTTGAATCACATGCAGTTTCTGTTCCTACGAGCAAGAGTTGTTTTCTGGTAAGAAAAGTCACTATTGCGCTGCCAATGCCATACACAGGACAAATAGCACTGGCGTCTTTTCCCAGCAAGTACAGTGTATTGGACTGAAGAGGAGCTACTGTTCTTGTCAGTTTCCTAAGCAGAGTTGAAATATATATGGCCCGTGTGTGTAGGAAGCACAGTTCTTTTGATCTGAGCAAGCTCACTGTTTGGACCCCATAGGAAACACAGTAGAGTAGAAGAGTGCTCTTTTCTCAAAAGCAGAGTGTGTTTCATGTAAGGCGAGCTAGCATTTGTTTCCCAGTCCTAAATGGAGTTCAATCACATGCATTTTCTGGTCCTACGAGCAAGAGTTGTTTTCTGGTAAGGAAAGTCACTATTGTGCTCCCATTGCCATACACAGTGCAAAAAGCCCTCGCGTCTGTTCCCAGCAAGTACAGTGTATCGGACTGAAGAGGAGCAACTGTTCTTCTCAGTTTCCTAAGCAGAGTTGAACTAGATATGGCCCGTGTGTAGGAAGCACAGTTCATTTGTTCTGAGCAAGCTCACTGTTCTGGCCCTTTAGGAAACACAGTAGAGTAGAAGAGTGCTCTTTTCTCTAAAGCAGAGTGTGTTTCTTGTAAGGCGAGCTCGCGTTTGTTTCCCAGTCTTAAATGGAGTTGAGTCACATGCAGTTTTTGGTCCTATGAGCAAGAGTTGTTTTCTAGTAAGAAGAGTCACTATTGTGCTCCAAATGCCATACACAGTGCAAATAGCACTCCCGTCTGTTCCCAGCAAGTACAGTGTATTGGACTGAATAGGAGCTACTGTTCTTGGCAGATTCCTAAGCAGAGTTGAACTAGATATGGTCCATGTGTGTAGGAAACCCATTTCTTTGGTTCTGAGCAAGCTCACTGTTTGGACACCATAGGAAACACCGTAGAGTAGAAGAGTGCTCTTTTCTCAAAAGCAGAGTGTGTTTCTTGTAAGGCGAGCTAGCATTTGTTTCCCAGTTCTAAATGGCGTTGAATCACATGCAGTTTCTGGTCCTAAGAGCAAGAGTTGTTTTCTGGTAAGAATAGTCACTATTGCGCTCCCATTGCCATACACAGGGCAAATAGCATTCGCGTCTTTTCACAGCAAGTACAGTGTAGTGGACTGAGTAGGAGCTACTGTTCTTGTCAGTTTCCCAAGCAGAGTTGAACTAGATATGGCCAGTGTGTGTAGGAAGCACAGTTCTTTTGTTCTGAGCAAGTTCACTGTTTGGATCCCATAGGAAACACAGTAGAGTAGAAGAGTGCTCTTTTCCCTAAAGAAGAGTGTGTTTCTTGTAAGGCAAGCTATCGTTTGTTTCCCAGTCCTAAATGGTGTGGAATCACATGCAGTTTCTGGTCCTACGAGCAAGAGTTGTATTCTGGTAAGGAAAGTCACTATTGTGCTCCCATTGACATACACAGTGCAAATAGCACATGCGTCTGTTCCCAGCAAGTACAGTGTATTGGACTGAAGAGGAGCTACTGTTCTTGTCAGTTTCCTAAGCAGAGTTGAACTAGATATGGCCCGTTTGTGTAGGAAGCACAGTTCTTATGTTCTGAGCAAGCTCACTGTTCTGGCCCTATAGGAAACACAATAGAGTAGGAGAGTGCTCTTTTCTCTAAAGCAGAGTGTGTTTCTTGTAAGGCGAGCTAGCGTTTGTTTCCTAGTTCTAAATGGAGTGAATCACATGCAGTTTTTGGTCCTACGAGCAAGAGTTGTTTTCTGGTAAGGAAAGTCACTATTGTGCTCCCATTGCCATACACAGTGCAAATAGCACTCACATCTGTTCCCAGCAAGTAAAGTGTATTGGACTGAATAGGTGCTACTGTTCTTGTCAGTTTCCTAAGCAGAGTTGAACTAGATATAGTCCGTGTGTGTAGGAAGCACAGTTCTTTTGTTCTGAGCAAGCACACTGTTTGGACCCCATAAGAAACACAGTAGAGTAGAAGAGTGCTCTTTTCTCAAAAGCAGAGTGTATTTCTTGTAAGGAGAGCTAGCGTTTGTTTCCCAGTCCTAAATGGAGTTGAATCCCATGCAGTTTCTGGTCCTAGGAGCAAGAGTTGTTTTCTGGTAAGAAGAGTCACTATTGCGCTGCCATTGCCATACACAGGACAAATAGCACTGGCGTCTGTTCCCAGCAAGTGCAGTGTTTTGGACTGAAGAGGATATACTGTTCTTGTCAGGTTCCTAAGCAGACTTGAACTAGATATGGCCCGTGTGTGTAGGAAGCACAGTTTTTAAGTTCTGAGCAAGCTCACTGTTCTGGCCCTATAGGAAACACAGTAGAGTAGAAGAGTGCTCTTTTCTCAAAAGCAGAGTGTGTTTATTGTAAAGCGAGGTAGCGTTTGTTTCCTAGTACTAAATGGAGTTGAATCACATGCAGTTTCTGGTCCTACGAGCAAGAGTTGTTTTCTGGTAAGGAAAGTCACTATTGCGCTCCCATTGCCATACACAGGGCAAATAGCACTCGCATCTTTTCCCAGCAAGTACAGTGTATTGAACTGAATAAGTGCTACTGTTCTTGTCAGTTTCCTAAGCAGAGTTGAACTACATATGGTCCGTGTGTGTAGGAAGCACAGTTCTTTTGTTCTGAGCAAGCTCACTGTTTGGACCCCATAGGAAACACAGTAGAGTAGGAGAGTGCTCTTTTCTCTAAAGCAGAGTGTGTTTGTTGTAAGGCGAGCTAGCATTTGTTTCCCAGTCCTAAATGGAGTTGAGTCACATGCAGTTTTTTGTCCTCCCAGAAAGAGTTGTTTTCTGGTAAGACGAGTCACTATTGTGCTCCAATTGCCATACACAGTGCAAATAGCACTGGCGTCTGTTCCCAGCACGTACAGTGTATTGGACTGAAGAGGATCTACTTTTCTTGTCATGTTCCTAAGCAGAATTGAACTAGATATGGCCGTGTGTGTAGGAAGCACAGTTCTTTTCTTCTGAACAAGCTCACTGTTCGAGCCCATAGGAAACACAGAAGAGTAGAAGAGTGCTCTTTTCTCAAAAGCAGAGTGTGTTTTTTGTAAGGCAAGCTAGCGTTTGTTTCCCAGTCCTAAATGGAGTTGAATCACATGCAGTTTCTGGTCCTATGAGCAAGAGTTGTTTTCTGGTAAGGAAAGACACTATTGCGCTCCCTTTGTCATACACAGTGCAAATAGCAATCGCGTCTTTTCCCAACAAGTACAGTGTAGCGGACTGAAGAGGATCTACTGTTCTTGTCAGGTTCCTAAGCAGACTTGAACTAGATATGGCCCGTGTGTTTAGGAAGTACAGTTGTTATGTTCTGAGCAAGCTCACTGTTCTGGCCCTATAGAAAACACAGTAGAGTAGAAGAGTGCTCTTTTCTCTAAAGCAGAGTGTGTTTCTTGTAAGGCGAGCTCGCCTTTGTTTCCCAGTCTTAAATGGAGTTGAGTCACATGCAGTTTTTATTCCTACGAGCAAGAGTTGTTTTCTGGTAAGAAGAGTCACTATTGTTCTCCAAATGCCATACACAGTGCAAATAGCACTCCCGTCTGTTCCCAGCAAGTACAGTGTATTGGACTGAAGAGGAGCTACTGTTCTTGTCAGTTTCCTAAGCAGAGTTGAACTAGATATGGTCCATGTGTGTAGGAAGCACAGTTCTTTTGTTCTGAGCAAGCTTACTGTTTGGACCCCATAGGAAACACCGTAGAGTAGAAGAATGCTATTTTCTCAAAAGCAGAGTGTGTTTCTTGTAAGGCGAGCTAGCATTTGTTTCCCAGTTCTAAATGGCGTTGAATCACATGCAGTTTGTGGTCCTACGAGCAAGAGTTGTTTTCTGGTAAGGAAAGTCACTATTGTGCTCTCATTGCCATACACAGTGCAAATAGCACATGCGTCTGATCCCAGCAAGTACAGTGTATTGGACAGAAGAGGAGGTACTGTTCTTGTCAGTTTCCTAAGCAAAGTTGAACTAGATATGGCCCGTGTGTGTAGGAAGCACAGTTCATTTGTTCTGAGCAAGTTCACTGTTCAGGCCCTATAGGAAACACAGTAGAGTAGAAGAGTGCTCTTTTCTCAAAAGCAGAGTGTGTTTCTTGTAAAGCAAGCTAGAGTTTGTTTTTCAGTCCTAAATGGAGTTGAGTCACATGCAGTTTTTGTCCTACGAGCAAGAGTTGTTTTCTGGTAAGACGACTCACTATTGTGCTCCAATTGCCATACACAGTGCAAATAGCACTGGCGTCTGTTCCTAGCACGTACAGTGTATTGGACTGAAGAGGATCTACTGTTCTTGTCAGGTTCCTAAGCAGAATTGAACTAGATATGGTCCATGTGTGTAGGAAGCACATTTCTTTTGTTCTGAGCAAGCTCACTGTTTGGACACCATAGGAAACACCGTAGAGTAGAAGAGTGCTCTTTTCTCAAAAGCAGTGTGTTTCTTGTAAGGCGAGCTAGCATTTGTTTCCCAGTTCTAAATGGCATTGAATCACATGCAGTTTCTGGTCCTAGGAGCAAGAGTTGTTTTCTGGTAAGGAAAGTCACTATTGCGCTCCCTTTGCCATTCACAGGGCAAATAGCACTCGCGTCTTTTCCCAGCAAGTACAGTGTATTGAATTGAATAAGAGCTACTGTTCTTGTCAGTTTCCTAAGCAGAGTTTAACTACATATGGTCCGTGGGTGTAGGAAGCACAGTTCTTTTGTTCTGAGCAAGCTCACTGTTTGGACCCCATAGGAAACACAGTAGAGTAGAAGAGTGCTATTTTCTCTAAAGCAGAGTGTGTTTCTTGTAAGGCGAGCTAGCGTTTGTTTCCCAGTCCTAAATGGAGTGGAATCACATGCAGTTTCTGGTCCTACGAGCAAGAGTTGTTTTATGGTAAGAATAGTCACTATTGCACTGCCATTGCCATACACAGGACAAATAGCACTCGCGTCTTTTCACAGCAAGTACAGTGTATTGGACTGAATAGGCGCTACTGTTCTTGTCAGTTTCCTAAGCAGAGTTGAACTAGATATGGCCCATGTGTGTAGATAGCACAGTTCTTTTGTTCTGAGCAAGTTCACTGTTTGGATCCCATAGGAAACACAGTAGAGTAGAAGAGTGCTCTTTTCCCTAAAGAAGAGTGTGTTTCTTTTAAGGCGAGCTAGCGTTTGTTTCCCAGTCCTAAATGATGTGGAATCACATGGAGTTTCTGGTCCTACGAGCAAGAGTTGTATTCTGGTAAGGAAAGTCACTATTGTGCTCCCATTGACATACACAGTGCAAATAGCACATGCGTCTGTTCCCAGCAAGTACAGTGTATTGGACTGAAGAGGAGCTACTGTTCTTGTCAGTTTCCTAAGCAGAGTTGAACTAGATATGGTCCATGTGTGTAGGAAGCACAGTTCTTTTGTTCTGAGCAAGCTTACTGTTTGGACCCCATAGGAAACACTGTAGAGTAGAAGAGTGCTGTTTTCTCAAAAGCAGAGTGTGTTTCTTGTAAGGCGAGCTGACGTTTGTTTCCCAGTCTTAAATGGAGTTGAGTCACATGCAGTTTTTGGTCCTACGAGCAAGAGTTGTTTTCTGGTAAGAAGAGTCACTATTGTGCTCCAAATGCCATACACAGTGCAAATAGCACTCCCGTCTGTTTCCAGCAAGTACAGTGTATTGGACTGAATAGGAGCTACTGTTCTTGTCAGTTTCCTAAGCAGAGTTGAACTAGATATGGTCCATGTGTGTAGGAAGCACATTTCTTTTGTTCTGAGCAAGCTCACTGTTTGGACCCCATAGGAAACACCGTAGAGTAGAAGAGTGCTCTTTTCCCAAAAGCAGAGTGTGTTTTTGTAAGGCGAGCTAGCATTTGTTTCCCAGTTCTAAATGGCGTTGAATCACATGCAGTTTCTGGTCCTACGAGCAAGAGTTGTTTTCTGGTAAGGAAAGTCACTATTGCACTCTCATTGCCATACACAGTGCAAATAGCACATGCGTCTGTTCCCAGCAAGTACAGTGTATTGGACTGAAGAGGAACTACTGTTCTTGTCAGTTCCCTAAGTAGAGTTGAACTAGATATGGCTCGTGTGTGTAGGAAGCAAAGATCTTTTGTTCTGAACAAGCTCACTTTTCGGAACCCATAGGAAACACAGTAGAGTAGAAGAGTGCTCTTTTCTCAAAAGCAGAGTGTGTTTCATTTAAGGCGAGCTAGCATTTGTTTCCTATTCCTAAATGGGGTTGAATCACATGCAGTTTCTGGTCCTACGAGCAAGAGTTGTTTTATGGTAAGAATAGTCACTATTGCACTGCCATTGCCATACACAGGACAAATAGCACTCGCGTCTTTTCACAGCAAGTACAGTGTATTGTACTGAATAGGCGCTACTGTTCTTGTCAGTTTCCTAAGCAGAGTTGAACTAGATATGGCCCGTGTGTGTAGATAGCACAGTTCTTTTGTTCTGAGCAAGTTCACTGTTTGGATCCCATAGGAAACACAGTAGAGTAGAAGAGTGCTCTTTTCCCTAAAGAAGAGTGTGTTTCTTGTAAGGCGAGCTAGCGTTTGTTTCCCAGTCCTAAATGGAGTTGAATCACATGCAGTTTCTGGTCCTACGAGCAAGAGTTGTATTCTGGTAAGGAAAGTCACTATTGTGCTCCCATTGACATACACAGTGCAAATAGCACATGCGACTGCTCCCAGCAAGTACAGTGTATTGGACTGAAGAGGAGCTACTGTTCTTGTCAGTTTCCTAAGCAGAGTTGAACTAGATATGGTCCATGTGTGTAGGAAGCACAGTTCTTTTGTTCTGAGCAAGCTTACTGTTTGGACCCCATAGGAAACACCGTAGAGTAGAAGAGTGCTGATTTCTCAAAAGCAGAGTGTGTTTCTTGTAAGGCGAGCTAGCATTTGTTTCTCAGTTATAAATGGCGTTGAATCACATGCAGTTTGTGGTCCTACGAGCAACAGTTATTTTCTGGTAAGAAGAGTCACTATTGTGCTCCCATTGCCATACACAGTGCAAATAGCACTCCTGTCTGCTCCCAGCAAGTATAGTGTATTGGACGGAAGAGGAGCTACTGTTCTTGTCAGTTTCCTAAGCAGAGTTGAACTAGATATGGCCCGTGTGTGTAGGAAGCACAGTTCTTTTGTTCTGAGCAAGCTCACTGTTTTGGCCCTATAGGAAACACAGTAGAGTAGAAGAGTGCTCTTTTCTCTAAAGCAGAGTGTGTTTCTTGTAAGGCCAGCTAGCGTTTGTTTCCCAGTCCTAAATGGAGTTGAATCACATGCAGTTTTTGGTCCTACGAACAAGGGATGTTTTCTGATAAGGAAAGTCACTATTGTGCTCCCTTTGCGTTACACAGTACAAATAGCATTCACTTCTGTTCCCAGCAAGTACAGTGTATTGGACTGAAGAGGAACTACTGTTCCTGTCAGTTTCCTAAGCAGAGTTGAACTAGATATTGCCCTTGTGTGTAGGAAGCACAGTTCTTTTGTTCTGAGCAAGCTCACTGTCCTGGCCCTAAAGGAATCACAGTAGAGTAGAAGAGTGCTCTTTTCTCTAAAGCAGAGTGTGTTTCTTGTAAGGTGAGCTATCGATTGTTTCCCAGTCCTAAATGGAGTTGAATCCCATACAGTTTTAGGTCCTACGAGCAAGGGATGTTTTCTGGTAAGGAAAGTCACTATTGTGCTCCCTTTGCCATACACAGTGCAAATAGCACTCGCGTCTGCTCCCAGCAAGTACAGTGTATTGGACTGAAGAGGATCTACTGTTCTTGTCAGTTTCCTAAGCAGAGTTGAACTAGATATAGCGTGTGTGTGTAGGAAGCACAGTTCTTTTGTTCTGAGCAAGCTCACTGTTTTGGCCCTATAGGAAACACAGTAGAGTAGAAGAGTGCTCTTTTCTCAAAAGCAGAGTGTGTTTCTTGTAAGGCGAGCTAGCGTTTGTTTCCCAGTCCTAAATGGAGTTGAATCACATGCAGTTTTTGGTCCTACGAGCAAGGGATGTTTTCTGGTAGGGAAAGTCACTATTGTGCTCCCTTTGCCATAAACAGTGCAAATAGCACTCACGTCTGTTCCCAGAAAGTACAGTGTATTGGACTGAAGTGGAGCTACTGTTCTTGTCATTTTCCTAAGCCGAGTTGAACTAGATATGGCCCATGTGTGTAGGAAGCACAGTTCTTTTGTTCTGAGCAAGCTCACTGTTCTGGCCCTGTAGGAAACACAGTAGAGTAGAAGAGTGCTCTTTTCTCAAAAGCAGAGTGTGTTTCTTGTAAGGCGAGCTAGCGTTTGTTTCCCAGTCCTAAATGGAGTTGAATCACATGCAGTTTCTGGTCCTACGAGCAATAGTTGTTTTCTGGTAAGAAGAGACACTATTGCGCTCCCTTTGCCATACACAGTGCAAATAGCACTGGCATCTGTACCCAGCATGTACAGCGTATTGGACTGAAGAGGATCTACTGTTCTTGTCAGTTTCCTAAGCAGAGTTGAACTAGATATGGCCCGTGTGGGTAGGAAGCACAGTTCTTTTGTTCTCAGCAAGCTCACTGTTCGGACCCCATAGGAAACACAGTAGAGTAGAAGAGTGCTCTTTTCTCAAAAGCAGAGTGTGTTTCTTGTAAGGCGAGCTAGCGTTTGTTTCCCAGTCCTAAATGGAGTTGAATCACATGCAGTGTCTGGTCATACGAGCAAGAGTTGTTTTCTGGTAAGAAGAGTCACTATTGCGCTCCCATTGTCACACACAGGGCAAATAGCACTGGCTTCTCTTCCCAGCATGTACAGTCTATTGGACTGAAGAGGTTCTACTGTTCTTGTCAGTTTCCTAAGCAGAATTGAACAAGATATGGCCCGTGTGTGTAGGAAGCACAGTTCTTTTGTTCTGAGCAAGCTCACATTTCGAACCCCATAGGAAACACAGTAGAGTAGAAGAGTGCATTTTTTTCAAAAGCAGAGTGTGTTTCTTGTAAGGCGAGCTAGCGTTTGTTTCCCAGTCCTAAATGGAGATGAAATACACATGCAGTTTCTGGTCCTACGAGCAAGAGTTGTTTTCTGGTAAGAAGAGTCACTATTGCGCTCCCATTGCCATACACTGTGCAAATAGCTCTGGCGTCTGTACCCGGCATATACAGTGTATTGGACTGAAGAGGATCTACTGATCCTGTCAGATTCCTAAGCAGAATTGAACTAGATATGGCCCGTGTACGTAGGAAGCACAGTTCCTTTGTTCTGAGCAATCTCACTGTTTGGACCCCATAGGAAACACAGTTGTGTAGAAGAGTGCTCTTTTCTCAAAAGCAGAGTGTGTTTCTTGTAAGGCGAGCTAGCGTTTGTTTCCCAGTCCTAAATGGAGTTGAATCACATGCAGTGTCTGGTCATACGAGCAAGAGTTGTTTTCTGGTAAGAAGAGTCAATATTGCGCTCCCATTGTCATACACAGGGCAAATAGCACTGTCGTCTGTTCCCAGCATGTACAGTGTATTGGACTGAAGAGGAGCTACTGTTCCAGTCAGGTTCCTAAGCAGAGTTGAACTAGATATGGCCTGTGTGTGTAGGAAGCACAGTTGTTTTGTTCTCAGCAAGCTCACTGTTCGGACCCCATAAAAAACACAGTAGAGCAGAAGAGTGCTCTTTTCTCAAAAGCAGAGTGTGTTTCTTGTAAGGCGAGCTAGCGTTTGTTTCCCAGTCCTAAATGGAGTTGAATCACATGCAGTTTCTGGTCCTACGAGCAAGAGTTGTTTTCTGGTAAGAAGAGTCACTATTGTGCTCCCATTGTCATACACAGTGCAAATAGCCCTTACGTCTATTCCCAGCAAGTACAGTGTATTGGACTGAAGAGGAGCTACTGTTTTTGTCAGTTTCCTAAGCAGAGTTGAACTAGATATGACCTGTGTGTGTAGGAAGCACAATTCTTTGTTCTGAGCAAGCTCACTCTTTGGACCCCATAGGAAACACAGTAGAGTAGATGTGAGCTTTATTCTCAAAAGCAGAGCGTGTTTCTTCTAAGGCGAGCTGGCGTTTGTTTCCCAGTCCTAAGTGGATTGAATCAAATGCAGTTTCTGGTCCTATGAGCAATAGTTGTTTTCTTGTAAGAAGAGTCACTATTGTGCTCCCATTGCCGTACACAGTGCAAATAGCACTCGCGTTTGTTCCCTGTAAGTACAGTGTATTGGACTGAAGAGGAGCTACTGTTCTCGTCAGTTTCCTAAGCAGAGTTGAACTAGATATGGCCTGTGTGTGTAAGAAGCACAGTTCTTTTGTTCTGAGCAAGCTCACTGTTCGGACCCCATAGGAAACACAGTAGAGTAGATGAGTGCTCTTTTCTCAAAAGCCGAGTGTGTTTAGTGTAAGGCGACCTAGCGTTTGCTTCCCTGTCCTAAATGGAGTTGAATCACATGCAGTTTCTGGTCCTAAGAGCAAGAGTTGTTTTCTGGTAAGAAGAGTCACTATTGCGCTCCCATTGCCATACACAGTGCAAATAGCACTCACGTCTGCTCTCAGCAAGTACAGTGTATTTGATTGAAGAGGAGCTACTGTTCTTGTCAGTTTCCTAAGCAGAGTTGAACTAGATATGGCCCGTGTGTGTAGGAAGCACAGTTCATTTGTTCTGAGCAAGCTCACTGTTCGGACAACATAGGAAACACAGTAGACAGAAGAGTACTCTTTTCTCAAAAGCAGAGTGTGTTTCTTGTAAGGTGAGCTAGCTTTTGTTTCCCAGTCGTAAATGAAGTTGAATCACATGCAGTTTCTGTTCCTACGAGTAGAGTTGTTTTTTGGTGAGAAGAGAAACTATTGTGCTCCCATTGCCATACACAGTGCAAATAGCACTTGCGTCTGTTCCAATCAAGTACAGTGTATTGGACTGAAGAGGAAATACTATTCTTGTCAGTTTCCTGAGCAGAGTTGAACGAGATATGGCCCGTGTGTATAGGAAGCACAGTTCTTTTGTTCTGAGCAAACTAACTTTCTGGCCCTATAGGAAACACAGTAGAGTAGATGAGTGCTCTTTTCTCAAAACCAGAGTGTGTTTCTTGTAAGGCGAGATAGCGTTTGTTTCCCAGTCCTAAATGGAGTTGAATCACATGCAGTTCTGGACGTACGAGCAAGAGTTGTTTTCTGGTAAGGAAAGTCACAATTGCGCTCCCATTGTCATACACAGGGCAAATAGCACTGGCGTCTGTTCCCAGCATGTACAGTGTATTGCACTGAAGAGGATCTACGGTTCTTGTCAGTTTCCTAAGCACAATTGAACTAGATACGGCCATGTGTGTAAGAAGCACAGTTCTTTTGTTCTGAGCAAGCTCACTGTTCTGGTCCTATAGGAAACACAGTAGAGTAGAAGAGTGCTCTTTTCTCAAAAGCAGAGTGTGTTTCTTGTAAGGCAAGATAGCGTTTGCTTCCCAGACCTAAATGGAGTTGAATCACATGCAGTTTCTGGTCCTACAAGCAAGAGTTGTTTTCTGGTAAGAAGAGTCACTATTGCGCTCGAATTGTCATACACAGGGCAAATAGCACTGGCGTCTGTTCCCAGTCTGTACAGTGTATTGGACTGAAGAGGATCTACTGTTCTTGTCAGTTTCCTCCACAGAGTTGAACTCGATATGGCCCGTGTGTGTAGGAAGCACAGTTCTTTTGTTCTGAGCAAGCTCACTGTTCTGGCCCTATAGGAAACACAGAAGAGTAGAAGAGTGCTCTTTTCTCAAAAGCAGAGTGTGTTTCTTGCAAGGCGAGGTAGAGTTTGTTTCCCAGTCCTAAATGGAGTTGAATCACATGCAGTTTCCGTTCCTACGAGCAAGAGTTGTTTTCTTTTAAGGAAAGTCACTATTGCGCTCCCATTGCCATACACAGTGCAAATAGCACTCGCGTCTGTTCCAAGCGAGTACAGTGTATTGGACTGAAGAGGAGCTACTGTTCTCGTCAGTTTCCTAAGCAGAGTTGAACTAGATATGGCCCGTGTGTGTAAGAAGCACAGTTCTTTTGTTCTGAGCAAGCTCACTGTTCGGACCCCATAGGAAACACAGTAGAGTAGATGAGTGCTCTTTTCTCAAAAGCCGAGTGTGTTTACTGTAAGGCGACCCAGCATTTGCTTCCCAGTCCTAAATGGAGTTGAATCACATGCAGTTTCTGGTCCTAAGAGCAAGAGTTGTTTTCTGGTAAGAAGAGTCACTATTGCGCTCCCATTGCCATACACAGTGCAAATAGCACTCGTGTCTGCTCTCAGCAAGTACAGTGTATTTGATTGAAGAGGAGCTACTGTTCTTGTCAGTTTCCTAAGCAGAATTGAACTAGATATGGCCCGTGTTTGTATAAGCACAGTTCATTTGTTCTGAGCAAGCTCACTGTTCGGACCCCATAGGAAACACAGTAGAGTAGAAGAGTACTCTTTTCTCAAAAGCAGAGTTTGTTTCTTGTAAGGCGAGCTAGCTTTTGTTTCCCAGTCGTAAATGAAGTTGAATCACATGCAGTTCCTGTTCCTACGAGTAGAGTTGTTTTTTGGTAAGAAGAGTCACTATTGCGCTCCCATTGCCATACACAGTACAAATAGCACTTGCGTCTCTTCCAATCAAGTACAGTGTATTGGACTGAAGAGGAGATACCCTTCTTGTCAGTTTCCTGAGCAGAGTTGAACTAGATATGGCCCGTGTGTGTAGGAAGCACAGTTCTTTTGTTCTGAGCAAACTCACTGTTCGGACCACATAGGAAACACAGTAGAGTAGAAGAGTGATCTTTTCTCAAAAGCAGAGCGTGTTTCTTGTAAGGCGAGCTAGAGTTTGTTTCCCAGTCCTAAATGGAGTTGAGTCACATGCAGTTTCTGGTCCTACGAGCAAGAGTTGTTTTCTGGTAAGAAGAGTAACTATTGGGCTCCCATTGTTACACACAGGGCAAATAGCACTGGCGTCTCTTCCCAGCATGTATTGTCTATTGGACTGAAGAGGTTCTACTGTTCTTTTCAGTTTCCTAAGCAGAATTGAACAAGATATGGCCCGTGTGTGTAGGAAGCACAGTTCTTTTGTTCTGAGCAAGCTCACATTTCGAACCCCATAGGAAACACTATAGAGTAGAAGATTGCATTTTTCTCAAAAGAAGAGTGTGTTTCTTGAAAGGCGAGCTAGAGTTTGTTTCCCAGTCCTAAATGGAGATGAAATACAAATGCAGTTTCTGGTCCTACGAGCAAGAGTTGTTTTCTGGTAAGAAGAGTCACTATTGCGCTCCCTTTTCCATACACAGTGCAAATAGCCCTCGCGTCTGTTCCCAGCAAGTACAGTGTATTGGACTGAAGAGGATCTACTGTTCTTGTCAGTTTCCTAAGCAGAGTTGAACTAGATATGGCCCGTGTGTAGGAAGCACAGTTCTTTTGTTCTCAGCAAGCTCACTGTTCGGACCCCATAGAAAACACAGTAGAGTAGACTAGTGCTCTTTTCTCAAAAGCAGAGTGTGTTTCTTGTAAGGCGAGCTAGCGTTTGTTTCCTAGTCCTAAATGGAGTTGAATCACATGCAGTTTCTGGTCCTACGAGCAAGAGTTGTTTTCTGGTAAGAAGAGTCACTACTGCGCTCCCATTGCCATACACTGTGCAAATAGCCCTGGCGTCTGTACCCGGCATGTACAGTGTATTGGACTGAAGAGGATATACTGTTCCTGTCAGTTTCCTAAGCAGAATTGAACTAGATATGGCCCGTGTACGTAGGAAGCACAGTTCTTTTGTTCTGAGCAAACTCACTGTTTGGACCCCATATGAAACACAGTAGAGTAGAAGAGTGCTCTTTTCTCTAAAGCAGAGTGTGTTTCTTTTAAGTCGAGCTTGCGTTTTTTTCCCAGTCCTAAATGGAGTTGAATCACATGTAGTTTCTGGTCATAGGAGCAAGAGTTGTTTTCTGGTAAGAATAGTCACTATTGCGCTCCCATTGTCACACACAGGGCCAATAGCACTGGCGTCTGTTCCCAGCATGTACAGTCTATTGGACTGAAGAGGTTCTACTGTTCTTGTCAGTTTCTTAAGCAGAATTGAACAAGATATGGCCCGTGTGTGTAGGAAGCACAGTTCTTTTGTTCTGAGCAAGCTCACATTTCGAACCCCATAGGAAACACAGTAGAGTAGAAGAGTGCATTTTTCTCAAAAGCAGAGTGTGTTTCTTGTAAGTCGAGCTAGCGTTTGTTTCCCAGTCCTAAATGGAGTTGATATACACATGCAGTTTCTGGTCCTAGGAGCAAGAGTTTTTTCTGGTAAGAAGAGTCACTATTGCGCTCCCATTGCCATACATAGTACAAATAACACTCGCGTCTGTTTCCAGCAAGTACAGTGTATTGGTCTGAAGAGGAGCTACTGTTCTTGTCAGTTTCCTAAGCAGAGTTGAACTAGATAAGTCCCGTGTGTGTAGGAAGCACAATTCTTTTGTTCTGAGCAAGCTCACTGTTTGGACCCCATAGGAAACACAGTAGAGTAGATGTGTGCCCTATTCTCAAAAGCAGAGCGTGTTTCTTGTAAGGTGAGCTAGCGTTTGTTTCCCAGTCCTAAGTGGATTGAATCAAATGCAGTTTCTGGTCCTACGAGCAAGAGTTGTTTTCTTGTAAGAAGAGTCACTATTGTGCTCCCATTGCCGTACACAGTGCAAATAGCACTCGCGTCTCTTCCCAGTAAGTACAGTGTATTGGACTGAAGAGGAGCTACTGTTCTCATCAGTTTCCTAAGCAGAGTTGAACTAGATAAGGCCCGTGTGTGTAAGAAGCACAGTTCTTTTGTTGTGAGCTAGCTCACTGTTTGGACCCCATAGGAAACACAGTAGAGTAGATGAGTGCTCTTTTCTCAAAAGCCGAGTGTGTTTAGTGTAATGCGACCTAGCGTTTGCTTCCCAGTCCTAAATGGAGTTGAATCACATGCAGTTTTTGGTCCTTTGAGCAAGAGTTGTTTTCTGGTAAAGAAAATCACTATTGCGCTCCCATTGACATACACAGTGCAAATAGCACTTGCGTCTGTTCCCAGCAAGTACAGTGTATTTGACTGAAGAGGATCTACTGTTCTTGTCAGTTTCCTAAGCAGAATTGAACTAGATATGGGCCGAGTGCGTAGGAAGCACAGTTCTTTTGTTCTGAGCAAGCTCACTGTTCGGAACACATAGGACACATAGTAGAGAAGAAGAGTGCTCTTTTCTCAAAAGCAGAGTGTGTTTCTTGTAAGGCGAGCTAGCTTCTGTTTCCCAGTCTTAAATGATTTGAATCACATGCAGTTTCTGGTCCTACGAGTAGAGTTATTTTTTGGTAAGAAGAGTCACTATTGCGCTCCCATTGCCATACACAGTACAAATAACACTTGCGTCTGTTCCAATCAATTACAGTGTATTGGACTGAAGAGGAGCTACTATTCTTTTCAGTTTCCTAAGCAGAGTTGAACTAGATATGGCCCGTGTGTGTAGGAAGCACAGTTCTTTTGTTCTGAGCAAGCTCACTGTTTGGACCCCATAGGAAACACAGTAGAGTAGAAGAGTGCTCTTTTCTCAAAAGCAGAGTGTGTTTTTTGTAAGGCGACCTAGAGTTTGTTTCCCAGTCCTAAATGGAGTTGAGTCACATGCAGTTTCTGGTCATACGAGCAAGAGTTGTTTTCTGGTAAGAAGAGTCATTATTGCGCTCCCATTGTCACACACAGGGCAAATAGCACTGGCGCCTCTTCCCAGCATGTACAGTCTATTGGAGTGAAGAGGTTCTACTGTTCTTTCAGTTTCCTAACCAGAGTTGAACTAGATATGGCCCGTGTGTGTAGGAAGCACAGTTCTTTTGTTCTGAGCAAGCTCACATTTCGAACCCCATAGGAAACACAGTAGAGTAGAAGAGTGCATTTTTCTCAAAAGCAGAGTGTGTTTCTTGTAAGGCGAGCTAGAGTTTGTTTCCCAGTCCTAAATGGAGATGAAATACACATGCAGTTTCTGGTCCTACGAGCAAGAGTTGTTTTCTCGCAAGAAGAGTCACTATTGTGCTCCCTTTGCCATACACAGTGCAAATAGCCCTCGCGTCTGTTCCCAGCAAGTACAGTGTATTGGACTGAAGAGGAGCTACTGTTCTTGTCATTTTCCTAAGCAGAGTTGAACTAGATATGGCCCGTGTGTGTAGGCAGCACAGTTCTTTTGTTCTCAGCAAGCTCACTGTTCGGACCCCATAGAAAACACAGTAGAGTAGACGAGTGCTCTTTTCTCAAAAGCAGAGTGTGTTTCTTGTAAGGCGAGCTAGCGTTTGTTTCCCAGTCCTAAATGGAGTTGAAATACACATGCAGTTT
The DNA here is from genome assembly GCF_949786415.1 of Peromyscus eremicus. Classification (NCBI taxonomy): domain Eukaryota; kingdom Metazoa; phylum Chordata; class Mammalia; order Rodentia; family Cricetidae; genus Peromyscus; species Peromyscus eremicus. The sequence continues at coordinate 42,377 of NW_026734807.1, forward strand.
CTGGTCCTACGAGAAAGAGCTGTTTTCTGGTTAGAAGAGTCACTATTGCGCTCCCTTTGCCATACACAATGCAAATAGCCCTCGCGTCTGTTCCCAGCAAGTACAGTGTATTGGACTGAAGAGGAGCTACTGTTGTTGTCAGTTTCCTAAGCAGAGTTGAACTAGATATGGCCCATGTGTGTAGGAAGCACATTTCTTTTGTATTCAGCAAGCTCACTGTTGTGGCCCTATAGAAAACACAGTAGAGTAGAAGAGTGCTCTTTCCTCAAAAGCAGAGTGTGTTTCTTGTAAGGCGAGCTAGAGTTTGTTTCCCAGTCCTAAATGGAGTTGAATCACATGCAGTTTCCGTTCCTACGAGCAAGAGTTGTTTTCTGGTAAGGAAAGTCACTATTGCTCTCCCATTGCCATACACAGTGCAAATAGCACTCGCGTCTGTTCCCAGGAAGTACAGTGTATTGGACTGATGAGGAGCTACTGTTCTTGTCAGTTTCCTAAACAAATATGAACAAGATATAGCCCGTGTGTGTAGGAAGCACATTTCTTTTGTTCTGAGCAAGCTCACATTTCGAACCCCATAGGAAACACAGTAGAGAGAAGAGTGCTCTTTTCTCAAAAGCAGAGTGTGTTTCTTGTAAGGCGAGCTAGCGTTTGTTTCCCAGTCCTAAATGGAGTTGAAATACACATGCAGTTCCTGGTCCTACGAGCAAGAGTTGTTTTCTGGTTAGAAGTGTCACTATTGCGCTCCCTTTGAAATACACAATGCAAATAGCCCTCGCGTCTGTTCCCAGCAAGTACAGTGTATTGGAATGAAGAGGAGCTACTGTTCTTGTCAGTTTCCTAAGCATAGTTGAACTAGATATGGCCCGTGTGTGTAAGAAGCACAGTTCTTTTTTTCTGAGCAAGCGCACTGTTCGGACACCATAAGAAACACAGTAGAGTAGAAGAGTGCTCTTTTCTCAAAAGCAGAGTGTGTTTCTTGTAAGGCGAGTTGGCATTTGTATCCCAGTCCTAAATGGAGTTGAATCACATGCAGGTTCTGGTCCTACAAGCAAGAGTTGTTTTCTGGTAAGAAGAGTCACTATTGCCCTCCCAATGTCATACACAGGGCAAATAGCACTGGCATCTGTTCCCAGCATGTACAGTGTATTGAACTGAAGAGGAGCTACTATTCTTGTCAGTTTCCTAAGCAGAATTGAACTAGACATGGCCATGTGTGTAGGAAGCACAGTTCTTTTGTTCTGAGCAAGCTCACTGTTCTGGCCCTATAGGAAACACAGTAGAGTAGAAGAGTGCTCTTTTCTCAAAAGCAGAGTGTGTTTCTTGTAAGGCGAGTTGGCATTTGTATCCCAGTCCTAAATGGAGTTGAATCACATGCAGGTTCTGGTCCTACAAGCAAGAGTTGTTTTCTGGTAAGAAGAGTCACTATTGCCCTCCCAATGTCATACACAGGGCAAATAGCACTGGCATCTGTTCCCAGCATGTACAGTGTATTGGACTGAAGAGGAGCTACTGTTCTTGTCAGTTTCCTAAGCAGAATTGAACTAGACATGGCCATGTGTGTAGGAAGCACAGTTCTTTTGTTCTGAGCAAGCTCACTGTTCTGGCCCTATAGGAAACACAGTAGAGTAGAAGAGTGCTCTTTTCTCAAAAGCAGAGTGTGTTTCTTGTAAGGTGCGCTAGCGTTTGTTTCCCACCCCTAAATGGAGTTTAATCACATGCAGTTTTTGGTCATACGAGCAAGAATCGTTTTCTGGTAAGGAAAGTCACTATTGCGCTCCCTTTGCCATTCACAGCACAAATAGCACTCATGTCTGTTCCCAGCAAGTACAGTGTATTGGACTGAAGAGGAGCTACTGTTCTTGTCAGTTTCCTAAGCAGAGTTGAACTAGATATGGCCCGTGTGTATAGGAAGCACAGCTCTTTTGTTCTAGGCAAGCTCACTGTGTGGACCCCATAGGAAACTCAGTGCTCTTTTCTCAAAAGCAGAGTGTGTTTCTTGTAAGGCTAGATAGCGTTTGCTTCCCAGACCTAAATGGAGTTGAATCACATGCAGTTTCTGGTCCTACAAGCAAGAGTGGTTTTCTGGTAAGAAGAGTCACTATTGCGCTCGCATTGCCATACACAGGGCAAATAGCACTGGCGTCTTTTCTCAGCATGTACAGTGTATTGGACTGAAGAGGATCTACTGTTCTTGTCAGTTTCCTATGCAGAGTTGAACTGGATATAGCCCGTGTGTGTAGGAAGCACAGTTCTTTTGTTCTGAGCAAGCTCACTGTTCTGGCCCTATAGGAAACACAGTAGAGTAGCAGAGTGCTCTTTTCTCAAAAGCAGAGTGTGTTTCTTGTAAGTCGAGCTAGTGTTTGTTTCCAAGTCCTAAATGGAGTTGAATCACATGCAGTTTCTGTTCCTACGAGCAAGATATGTTTTCTGGTAAGAAGAGGCACTATTGTGCTCCCATTGTCATACACAGCGCAAATAGCACTGGCTTCTTTTCCCAGCATTTACAGTGTATTGCACTGAAGAGGATCTACTGTTCTTGTCAGTTTCCCAAGCAGAATTGAACTAGATATGGCCATGTGTGCAGGAAGTACATTTCTTTTGTTCTGAGCAAGCTCACTGTTCGGACCCCATAGGAAATACAGTAGAGTAGAAGAGTGCTCTTTTCTCAAAAGCAGAGTGTGTTTCTTGTAAGTCGAGCTAGTGGTTTTTTTCCCAGTCCTAAATGGAGTTGAATCAAATGCAGTTACTGGTCCTAAGAGCAAGAGTTGTTTTCTGGTAAGAAGAGTCACTATTGTGCTCCCATTGCCGTACACAGTGCAAATTGCACTCCCATCTGTTCCCAGCAAGTACAGTGTATTGGACTGAAGATGAGCTACTGTTCTTGTCAGGTTCCTAATCAGAGTTGAACTAGATATGGCCCGTGTGTATAGGAAGCACAGATCTTTTGTTCTGAGCAAGCTCTCTGTTCTGACCCTCTAAGAAACACAGTAGAGTAGAAGAGTGCTCTTTTCTCAAAAGAACAGTGTGTTTCTTGTAAGGCAAGCTAGGGTTTGTTTCCCAGTCCTAAATGGAGTTGAATCACATGCAGTTTTTGGTCCTACGCGCAAGAGCTGTTTTCTGGTAAGGAAAGTCACTATTGCGCTCCCATTGCCAAACACAGTGCAAATAGCACTCGCATCTGTTCCCAGCAAGTACAGTGTATTGGACTGAAGAGGAGCTACAGTTCTTGTCAGTTTCCTAGGCAGAATTGAACTGGATATAGCCATTTGTGTAGGAAGTACAGTTCTTTTGTTCTGAGCAAGCTCAATGTACTGGCCCTATAGGAAACACAGTAGAGTAGAAGACAGCTCTTTTCTCAAAAGCAGAGTGTGTTTCTTGTAAGGCGAGCTAGCGTTTGTTTCCCTGTCCTAAATGGATTTGAATCACATGCAGTTTCTGGTCCTACGAGCAAGAGTTTTTTCTGGTAAGAAGAGTCACTATTGCGCTCCCATTGTCATACACAGGGCAAATAGCACTGGCATATCTTCCCAGCATGTACAGTGTATTGGACTGAAGAGGATCTACTGTTCTTGTCAGGTTCCTAAGCAGAGTTGAACTAGATATGGCCCGTGTGTGTAGGAAGCACAGTTCTTTTGTTCTGAACAAGCTCACTCTTCTGGCCCTATAGGAAACACAGTAGAGTAGATGTGTGCCCTATTCTCTAAAGCAGAGTGTGTTTCTTTTAAGGCGAGCTGGCGTTTGTTTCCCAATCCTAAATGGAGTTGAATCACATGCAGTTTCTGGTCCTATGAGCAAGAGTTGTTTTCTGGTAAGAAGAGTCACTATTGTGCTCCCATTGCTGTACACAGTGCAAATAGCACTCGCGTCTGTTCTCAGCAAGTACAGTGTATTGGACTGAAGAGGAGCTACTGTTCTCGTCAGTTTCCTAAGCAGAGTTGAACTAGATATGGCCCGTGTGTAGGAAGCACAGTTCTTTTGTTCTAAGCAAGCTCACTGTTCTGGCCCTATAGGAAACACAGTAGAGTAGAAGTGTGCCCTTTTCTCAAAAGCAGAGCTTGTTTCTTGTAAGGCAAGCTAGTGTTTGTTTCCCAGTCCTAAGTGGAGTTGAATCACATGCAGTTTCTGGTCCTACGAGCAAGAGTTGTTTTCTGGTAAAAAGAGTCACTATTGCGCTCCCAATGCCGTACACAGTGCAAATAGCACTCGCGTCTATTCCCAGCAAGTACAGTGTATTGGACTGAAGGGGATCTACTGTTCTTGTCAGTTTCCTAAGCAGAGTTGAACTAGATATGGCCCGTGTTTATAGGATGCACAGTTCTTTTGTTCTGAGCATGCTCATTGTTCGGACCCCATAGGAAACACAGTAGAGTAGAAGAGTGCTCTTTTCTCAAAAGCAGAGTGTGTTTCTTGTAAGGCGAGCTAGCATTTGCTTCCGAGTCCTAAATGGATTTGAATCACATACACTTTCCTGTCCTAGAAGCAAGAGTTTTTTCTGGTAAGAAAAGTCACTATTGGGCTCCCATTGTCATACAAAGTGCAAATAGCACTGGCGTCTGTTCCCAGCAAATACAGTGTATTGGACTGAAGAGATCTACTGTTCTTGTCAGTTTCCTAAGCAGAATTGAACTAGATATGGCCCGTGTGTGTAGGGAGCACAGTTCTTTTGTTCTGAGCAAGCTCACTGTTTGGACCCCATAGGAAACACAGTAGAGTAGATGTGTGCCCTATTCTCAAAAGCAGAGTGTGTTTCTTGTAAGGCGAGCTAGCGTTTGCTTCCCAGTCCTAAATGGATTTGAATCACATGCAGTTTCTGGTCCTACAAGCAAAAGTTTTTTCTGGTAAGAAAAGTGACTATTGCGCTCCCATTGTCATACACAGTGCAAATAGCACTTGTGTCTGTTCCCAGCAAGTATAGTGTATTGGACTGAAGAGGAGCTACTGTTCTTGTCAATTTTTAATCAGAGTTGAACTAGATATGACCCGTGTGTGTAGGAAGCACATTTCATTTGTTCTGAGCAAGCTCACTGTTTGGACCCCATAGGAAACACAGTAGAGTAGGTGTGTGCCCTATTCTCAAAAGCAGAGTGTGTTTCTTGTAAGGCGAGCTGGCATTTGTTTCCCAATTTTAAATGGAGTTGAATCACATGCAGTTTCTGGTCTTACGAGCAAGAGTTGTTTTCTGGTAAAAAGAGTCACTATTGTGCTCCCATTGCCATACACAGTACAAATAGCACTCGTGTCTCTTTCCAGCAAGTACAGTGTATTGGACTGAAGAGGAGCTACTGTTCTCATCAGTTTCCTAAGCAGAGTTGAACTAGATAAGGCCCGTGTGTGTAAGAAGCACAGTTCTTTTGTTGTGAGCAAGCTCACTGTTTGGACCCCATAGGAAACACAGTAGAGTAGATGAGTGCTCTTTTCTCAAAAGCCGAGTGTATTTAGTGTAAGGCGACCTAGCGTTTGCTTCCCAGTCCTAAATGGAGTTGAATCACATGCAGTTTTTGGTCCTTTGAGCAAGAGTTGTTTTCTGGTAAAGAAAATCACTATTGCACCCCCATTGACATACACAGTGCAAATAGCACTTGCGTCTGTTCCCAGCAAGTACAGTGTATTTGACTGAAGAGGATCTACTGTTCTTGTTAGTTTCCTAAGCAGAATTGAACTAGATATGGGCTGAGTGCGTAGGAAGCACAGTTCTTTTGTTCTGAGCAAGCTCACTGTTCGGAACCCATAGGACACATAGTAGAGAAGAAGAGTGCTCTTTTCTCAAAAGCAGAGTGTGTTTCTTGTAAGGCGAGCTAGCTTCTGTTTCCCAGTCTTAAATGATTTGAATCACATGCAGTTTCTGGTCCTATGAGTAGAGTTATTTTTTGGTAAGAAGAGTCACTATTGCGCTCTCATTGCCATACACAGTACAAATAACACTTGCGTCTGTTCCAATCAATTACAGTGTATTGGACTGAAGAGGAGCTACTGTTCTCCTCAGTTTCCTAAGCAGAGTTGAACTAGATATGGCCTGTGTGTGTAGGAAGCACAGTTCTTTTGTTCTGAGCAAGCTCACTGTTTGGACCCCATAGGAAACACAGTAGAGTAGAAGAGTGCTCTTTACTCAAAAGCAGAGTGTGTTTTTTGTAAGGCGACCTAGAGTTTGTTTCCCAGTCCTAAATAGAGTTGAGTCACATGCAGTTTCTGGTCATACGAGCAAGAGTTGTTTTCTGGTAAGAAGAGTCACTATTGCGCTCCCATTGTCACACACAGGGCAAATAGCACTGGCGTCTCTTCCCAGCATGTACAGTCTATTGGATTGAAGAGGTTCTACTGTTTTTTTCAGTTTCCTAAGCAGAATTGAACAAGATATGGCCCGTGTGTGTAGGAAGCACAGTTTTTTTGTTCTGAGCAAGCTCACATTTCGAACCCCATAGGAAACACTATAGAGTAGAAGATTGCATTTTTCTCAAAAGAAGAGTGTGTTTCTTGAAAGGCGAGCTAGAGTTTGTTTCCCAGTCCTAAATGGAGATGAAATACAAATGCAGTTTCTGGTCCTACGAGCAAGAGTTGTTTTCTGGTAAGAAGAGTCACTATTGCGCTCCCTTTTACATACACAGTGCAAATAGCCCTCGCGTCTGTTCCCAGCAAGTACAGTGTATTGGACTGAAGAGGATCTACTGTTCTTGTCAGTTTCCTAAGCAGAGTTGAACTAGATATGGCCCGTGTGTGTAGGAAGCACAGTTCTTTTGTTCTCAGCAAGCTCACTGTTCGGACCCCATAGAAAACACAGTAGAGTAGACGAGTGCTCTTTTCTCAAAAGCAGAGTGTATTTCTTGTAAGGTGAGCTAGCGTTTGTTTCCCAGTCCTAAATGGAGTTGAAATACACATGCAGTTTCTGGTCCTACGAGCAAGAGCTGTTTTCTGGTTAGAAGAGTCACTATTGCGCTCCCTTTGCCATACACAATGCAAATAGCCCTCGCGTCTGTTCCCAGCAAGTACAGTGTATTGGATTGAAGAGGAGCTACTGTTGTTGTCAGTTTCCTAAGCAGAGTTGAACTAGATATGGCCCATGTGTGTAGGAAGCACAGTTCTTTTGTACTCAGCAAGCTCACTGTTCTGGCCATACAAGAAACACAATGGAGTAGAAGAGTGCTCTTTCCTCAAAAACAGAGTGTGTTTTTTGTAAGGCGAGCTAGCTTTTGTTTCGCAGTCCTAAATGGAGTGGAATCACATGCAGTTTCCATTCCTACGAGCAAGAGTTGTTTCCTGGTAAGGAAAGTCACTATTGTGCTCCCATTGCCATACACAGTGCAAATAGCACTCGCGTCTGTTCCCAGCAAGTACAGTGTATTGAACTGAAGAGGAGCTACTGTTCTTGTCAGTTTCCTAAGCAGAATTGAACTAGATATGGCCCGTGTGTGTAGGAAGCACAGTTCTTTTGTTCTGAGCAAGCTCACTGTTTGGACCCCATAGGAAACACAGTAGAGTAGAAGAGTGCTCTTTTCTCAAAAGCAGAGTGTGTTTCTTGTAAGGCGAGCTAGCGTTTGTTTCCTAGTCCTAAATGGAGTTGAATCACATGCAGTTTCTGGTTCTACGAGCAAGAGTTGTTTTCTGGTAAGAAGAGTCACTATTGCGCTCCCATTGCCATACACTGTGCAAATAGCCCTGGCGTCTGTACCCGGCATATACAGTGTATTGGACTGAAGAGGATCTACTGTTTCTGTCAGTTTCCTAAGCAGAATTGAACTAGATATGGCCCGTGTACGTAGGAAGCACAGTTCTTTTGTTCTGAGCAAACTCACTGTTTGGACCCCATATGAAACACAGTAGAGTGGAAGAGTGCTCTTTTCTCTAAAGCAGAGTGTGTTTCTTTTAAGTCGAGCTTGCGTTTTTTTCCCAGTCCTAAATGGAGTTGAATCACATGTAGTTTCTGGTCATAGGAGCAAGAGTTGTTTTCTGGTAAGAATAGTCACTATTGCGCTCCCATTGTCACACACAGGGCCAATAGCACTGGCGTCTGTTCCCAGCATGTACAGTCTATTGGACTGAAGAGGTTCTACTGTTCTTGTCAGTTTCTTAAGCAGAATTGAACAAGATATGGCCCGTGTGTGTAGGAAGCACAGTTCTTTTGTTCTGAGCAAGCTCACATTTCGAACCCCATAGGAAACACAGTAGAGTAGAAGAGTGCATTTTTCTCAAAAGCAGAGTGTGTTTCTTGTAAGGCGAGCTAGCGTTTGTTTTCCAGTCCTAAATGGAGTTGATATACACATGCAGTTTCTGGTCCTAGGAGCAAGAGTTTTTTCTGGTAAGAAGAGTCACTATTGCGCTCCCTTTGCCATACATAGTACAAATAACACTCGCGTATGTTTCCAGGAAGTACAGTGTATTGGTCTGAAGAGGAGCTACTGTTCTTGTCAGTTTCCTAAGCAGAGTTGAACTAGATAAGGTCCGTGTGTGTAGGAAGCACAATTCTTTTGTTCTGAGCAAGCTCACTGTTTGGACCCCAATGGAAACACAGTAGAGTAGATGTGTGCCCTATTCTCAAAAGCAGAGCGTGTTTCTCGTAAGGTGAGCTAGCGTTTGTTTCCCAGTCATAAGTGGATTGAATCAAATGCAGTTTCTGGTCCTACGAGCAAGAGTTGTTTTCTTGTAAGAAGAGTCACTATTGTGCTCCCATTGCCGTACACAGTGCAAATAGCACTCGCGTCTCTTCCCAGTAAGTACAGTGTATTGGACTGAAGAGGAGCTACTGTTCTCATCAGTTTCCTAAGCAGAGTTGAACTAGATAAGGCCCGTGTGTGTAAGAAGCACAGTTCTTTTGTTGTGAGCAAGCTCACTGTTTGGACCCCATAGGAAACACAGTAGAGTAGATGAGTGCTCTTTTCTCAAAAGCCGAGTGTGTTTAGTGTAAGGCGACCTAGCGTTTGCTTCCCAGTCCTAAATGGAGTTGAATCACATGCAGTTTTTGGTCCTTTGAGCAAGAGTTGTTTTCTGGTAAAGAAAATCACTATTGCGCTCCCATTGACATACACAGTGCAAATAGCACTTGCGTCTGTTCCCAGCAAGTACAGTGTATTTGACTGAAGAGGATCTACTGTTCTTGTCAGTTTCCTAAGCAGAATTGAACTAGATATGGGCCGAGTGCGTAGGAAGCACAGTTCTTTTGTTCTGAGCAAGCTCACTGTTCGGAACCCATAGGACACATAGTAGAGAAGAAGAGTGCTCTTTTCTCAAAAGCAGAGTGTGTTTCTTGTAAGGCGAGCTAGCTTCTGTTCCCCAGTCTTAAATGATTTGAATCACATGCAGTTTCTGGTCCTACGAGTAGAGTTATTTTTTGGTAAGAAGAGTCACTATTGCGCTCCCATTGCCATACACAGTACAAATAACACTTGCGTCTGTTCCAATCAATTACAGTGTATTGGACTGAAGAGGAGCTACTATTCTTTTCAGTTTCCTAAGCAGAGTTGAACTAGATATGGCCCGTGTGTGTAGGAAGCACAGTTCTTTTGTTCTGAGCAAGCTCACTGTTTGGACCCCATAGGAAACACAGTAGAGTAGAAGAGTGCTCTTTTCTCAAAAGCAGAGTGTGTTTTTTGTAAGGCGACCTAGAGTTTGTTTCCCAGTCCTAAATGGAGTTGAGTCACATGCAGTTTCTGGTCATACGAGCAAGAGTTGTTTTCTGGTAAGAAGAGTCACTATTGCGCTCCCATTGTCACACACAGGGCAAATAGCACTGGCGCCTCTTCCCTGCGTGTACAGTCTATTGGACTGAAGAGGTTCTACTGTTCTTTCAGTTTCCTAAGCAGAGTTGAACTAGATATGGCCCGTGTGTGTAGGAAGCACAGTTCTTTTGTTCTGAGCAAGCTCACATTTCGAACCCCATAGGAAACACAGTAGAGTAGAAGAGTGCATTTTTCTCAAAAGCAGAGTGTGTTTCTTGTAAGGCGAGCTAGCGTTTGTTTCCCAGTCCTAAATGGAGATGAAATACCCATGCAGTTTCTGGTCCTACGAGCAAGAGTTGTTTTCTCGCAAGAAGAGTCATTATTGTGCTCCCTTTGCCATACACAGTGCAAATAGCCCTCGCGTCTGTTCCCAGCAAGTACAGTGTATTGGACTGAAGAGGAGCTACTGTTCTTGTCATTTTCCTAAGCAGAGTTGAACTAGATATGGCCCGTGTGTGTAGGCAGCACAGTTCTTTTGTTCTGAGCAAGCTCACTGTTCGGACCCCATAGAAAACACAGTAGAGTAGACGAGTGCTCTTTTCTCAAAAGCAGAGTGTGTTTCTTGTAAGGCGAGCTAGCGTTTGTTTCCCAGTCCTAAATGGAGTTGAAATACACATGCAGTTTCTGGTCCTACGAGCAAGAGCTGTTTTCTGGTTAGAAGAGTCACTATTGCGCTCCCTTTGCCATACACAATGCAAATAGCCCTCGCGTCTGTTCCCAGCAAGTACAGTGTATTGGACTGAAGAGGAGCTACTGTTCTTGTCAGTTTCCTAAGCAGAGTTGAACTAGATATGGCCCATGTGTGTAGGAAGCACATTTCTTTTGTATTCAGCAAGCTCACTGTTGTGGCCCTATAGGAAACACAGTAGAGTAGAAGAGTGCTCTTTCCTCAAAAGCAGAGTGTGTTTCTTGTAAGGCGAGCTAGAGTTTGTTTCCCAGTCCTAAATGGAGTTGAATCACATGCAGTTTCCATTCCTACGAGCAAGAGTTGTTTTCTGGTAAGGAAAGTCACTATTGCTCTCCCATTGCCATACACAGTGCAAATAGCACTCGCGTTTGTTCCCAGGAAGTACAGTGTATTGGACTGATGAGGAGCTACTGTTCTTGTCAGTTTCCTAAACAAATATGAACAAGATATAGCCCGTGTGTGTAGGAAGCACATTTCTTTTGTTCTGAGCAAGCTCACATTTCGAACCCCATAGGAAACACAGTAGAGAGAAGAGTGCTCTTTTCTCAAAAGCAGAGTGTGTTTCTTGTAAGGCGAGCTAGCGTTTGTTTCCCAGTCCTAAATGGAGTTGAAATACACATGCAGTTCCTGGTCCTACGAGCAAGAGTTGTTTTCTGGTTAGAAGTGTCACTATTGCGCTCCCTTTGAAATACACAATGCAAATAGCCCTCGCGTCTGTTCCCAGCAAGTACAGTGTATTGGAATGAAGAGGAGCTACTGTTCTTGTCAGTTTCCTAAGCATAGTTGAACTAGATATGGCCCGTGTGTGTAAGAAGCACAGTTCTTTTTTTCTGAGCAAGCGCACTGTTCGGACACCATAAGAAACACAGTAGAGTAGAAGAGTGCTCTTTTCTCAAAAGCAGAGTGTGTTTCTTGTAAGGCGAGTTGGCATTTGTATCCCAGTCCTAAATGGAGTTGAATCACATGCAGGTTCTGGTCCTACAAGCAAGAGTTGTTTTCTGGTAAGAAGAGTCACTATTGCGCTCCCTTTGAAATACACAATGCAAATAGCCCTCGCGTCTGTTCCCAGCAAGTACAGTGTATTGGAATGAAGAGGAGCTACTGTTCTTGTCAGTTTCCTAAGCATAGTTGAACTAGATATGGCCCGTGTGTGTAAGAAGCACAGTTCTTTTTTTCTGAGCAAGCGCACTGTTCGGACACCATAAGAAACACAGTAGAGTAGAAGAGTGCTCTTTTCTCAAAAGCAGAGTGTGTTTCTTGTAAGGCGAGTTGGCATTTGTATCCCAGTCCTAAATGGAGTTGAATCACATGCAGGTTCTGGTCCTACAAGCAAGAGTTGTTTTCTGGTAAGAAGAGTCACTATTGCCCTCCCAATGTCATACACAGGGCAAATAGCACTGGCATCTGTTCCCAGCATGTACAGTGTATTGGACTGAAGAGGAGCTACTGTTCTTGTCAGTTTCCTAAGCAGAATTGAACTAGACATGGCCATGTGTGTAGGAAGCACAGTTCTTTTGTTCTGAGCAAGCTCACTGTTCTGGCCCTATAGGAAACACAGTAGAGTAGAAGAGTGCTCTTTTCTCAAAAGCAGAGTGTGTTTCTTGTAAGGTGAGCTAGCGTTTGTTTCCCACCCCTAAATGGAGTTTAATCACATGCAGTTTTTGGTCATACGAGCAAGAATCGTTTTCTGGTAAGGAAAGTCTCTATTGAGCTCCCTTTGCCATTCACAGCACAAATAGCACTCATGTCTGTTCCCAGCAAGTACAGTGTATTGGACTGAAGAGGAGCTACTGTTCTTGTCAGTTTCCTAAGCAGAGTTGAACTAGATATGGCCCGTGTGTATAGGAAGCACAGCTCTTTTGTTCTGAGCAAGCTCACTGTGTGGACCCCATAGGAAACTCAGTGCTCTTTTCTCAAAAGCAGAGTGTGTTTCTTGTAAGGCTAGATAGCGTTTGCTTCCCAGACCTAAATGGAGTTGAATCACATGCAGTTTCTGGTCCTACAAGCAAGAGTGGTTTTCTGGTAAGAAGAGTCACTATTGCGCTCGCATTGTCATACACAGGGCAAATAGCACTGCCGTCTTTTCTCAGCATGTACAGTGTATTGGACTGAAGAGGATCTACTGTTCTTGTCAGTTTCCTATGCAGAGTTGAACTGGATATAGCCCGTGTGTGTAGGAAGCACAGTTCTTTTGTTCTGAGCAAGCTCACTGTTCTGGCCCTATAGGAAACACAGTAGAGTAGCAGAGTGCTCTTTTCTCAAAAGCAGAGTGTGTTTCTTGTAAGGCGAGCTAGTGTTTGTTTCCAAGTCCTAAATGGAGTTGAATCACATGCAGTTTCTGTTCCTATGAGCAAGATATGTTTTCTGGTAAGAAGAGGCACTATTGTGCTCCCATTGTCATACACAGCGCAAATAGCACTGGCTTCTTTTCCCAGCATTTACAGTGTATTGCACTGAAGAGGATCTACTGTTCTTGTCAGTTTCCCAAGCAGAATTGAACTAGATATGGCCATGTGTGCAGGAAGTACATTTCTTTTGTTCTGAGCAAGCTTACTGTTCGGACCCCATAGGAAATACAGTAGAGTAGAAGAGTGCTCTTTTCTCAAAAGCAGAGTGTGTTTCTTGTAAGTCGAGCTAGTGGTTTTTTCCCAGTCCTAAATGGAGTTGAATCAAATGCAGTTACTGGTCCTAAGAGCAAGAGTTGTTTTCTGGTAAGAAGAGTCACTATTGTGCTCCCATTGCCGTACACAGTGCAAATTGCACTCCCATCTGTTTCCAGCAAGTACAGTGTATTGGACTGAAGATGAGCTACTGTTCTTGTCAGGTTCCTAATCAGAGTTGAACTAGATATGGCCCATGTGTGTAGGAAGCTCAGTTCTTTTGTACTCAGCAAGCTCACTGTTCTGGCCCTATAGGAAACAAAGTAGAGTAGAAGAGTGCTCTTTCCTCAAAAACAGAGTGTGTTTTTTGTAAGGCGAGCTAGCCTTTGTTTTGCAGTCCTAAATGGATTTGAATCACATGTAGTTTCCATTTCTACGAGCAATAGTTGTTTTCTGGTAAGGAAAGTCACTATTGTGCTCCCTTTGCCATACACAGTGCAAATAGCACTGGCGTCTGTACCCAGCATGTAGAGCGTATTGGAATGAAGAGGAGCTACAGTTCTTGTCAGTTTCCTAGGCAGAATTGAACTGGATATAGCCATTTGTGTAGGAAGTACAGTTCTTTTGTTCTGAGCAAGCTCACTGTACTGGCCCTATAGGAAACACAGTAGAGTAGAAGACAGCTCTTTTCTCAAAAGCAGAGTGTGTTTCTTGTAAGGCGAGCTAGCGTTTGTTTCCCTGTCCTAAATGGATTTGAATCACATGCAGTTTCTGGTCCTACGAGCAAGAGTTTTTTCTGGTAAGAAGAGTCACTATTGCGCTAACATTGTCATACACAGGGCAAATAGCACTGGCATATCTTCCCAGCATGTACAGTGTATTGGACTGAAGAGGATCTACTGTTCTTGTCAGGTTCCTAAGCAGAGTTGAACTAGATATGGCCCGTGTGTGTAGGAAGCACATTTCTTTTGTTCTGAACAAGCTCACTCTTCTGGCCCTATAGGAAACACAGTAGAGTAGATGTGTGCCCTATTCTCTAAAGCGGAGTGTGTTTCTTTTAAGGCGAGCTGGCGTTTGTTTCCCAATCCTAAATGGAGTTGAATCACATGCAGTTTCTGGTCCTATGAGCAAGAGTTTTTTTCTGGTAAGAAGAGTCACTATTGTGCTCCCATTGCTGTACACAGTGCAAATAGCACTCGCGTCTGTTCTCAGCAAGTACAGTGTATTGGACTGAAGAGGAGCTACTGTTCTCGTCAGTTTCCTAAGCAGAGTTGAACTAGATATGGCCCGTGTGTAGGAAGCACAGTTCTTTTGTTCTAAGCAAGCTCACTGTTCTGGCCCTAAAGGAAACACAGTAGAGTAGAAGTGTGCCCTTTTCTCAAAAGCAGAGCTTGTTTCTTGTAAGGCAAGCTAGTGTTTGTTTCCCAGTCCTAAGTGGAGTTGAATCACATGCAGTTTCTGGTCCTACGAGCAAGAGTTGTTTTCTGGTAAAAAGAGTCACTATTGCGCTCCCAATGCCGTACACAGTGCAAATAGCACTCGCGTCTATTCCCAGCAAGTACAGTGTATTGGACTGAAGGGGATCTACTGTTCTTGTCAGTTTCCTAAGCAGAGTTGAACTAGATATGGCCCGTGTTTATAGGATGCACAGTTCTTTTGTTCTGAGCATGCTCATTGTTCGGACCCCATAGGAAACACAGTAGAGTAGAAGAGTGCTCTTTTCTCAAAAGCAGAGTGTGTTTCTTGTAAGGCGAGCTAGCATTTGCTTCCGAGTCCTAAATGGATTTGAATCACATACAGTTTCCTGTCCTAGAAGCAAGAGTTTTTTCTGGTAAGAAAAGTCACTATTGGGCTCCCATTGTCATACAAAGTGCAAATAGCACTGGCGTCTGTTCCCAGCAAATACAGTGTATTGGACTGAAGAGATCTACTGTTCTTGTCAGTTTCCTAAGCAGAATTGAACTAGATATGGCCCGTGTGTGTAGGGAGCACAGTTCTTTTGTTCTGAGCAAGCTCACTGTTTGGACCCCATAGGAAACACAGTAGAGTAGATGTGTGCCCTATTCTCAAAAGCAGAGTGTGTTTCTTGTAAGGCGAGCTAGCGTTTGCTTCCCAGTCCTAAATGGATTTGAATCACATGCAGTTTCTGGTCCTACAAGCAAAAGTTTTTTCTGGTAAGAAAAGTGACTATTGCGCTCCCATTGTCATACACAGTGCAAATAGCACTTGTGTCTGTTCCCAGCAAGTATAGTGTATTGGACTGAAGAGGAGCTACTGTTCTTGTCAATTTTTAATCAGAGTTGAACTAGATATGACCCGTGTGTGTAGGAAGCACATTTCATTTGTTCTGAGCAAGCTCACTGTTTGGACCCCATAGGAAACACAGTAGAGTAGGTGTGTGCCCTATTCTCAAAAGCAGAGTGTGTTTCTTGTAAGGCGAGCTGGCATTTGTTTCCCAATTTTAAATGGAGTTGAATCACATGCAGTTTCTGGTCTTACGAGCAAGAGTTGTTTTCTGGTAAAAAGAGTCACTATTGTGCTCCCATTGCCATACACAGTACAAATAGCACTCGTGTCTCTTTCCAGCAAGTACAGTGTATTGGACTGAAGAGGAGCTACTGTTCTCATCAGTTTCCTAAGCAGAGTTGAACTAGATAAGGCCCGTGTGTGTAAGAAGCACAGTTCTTTTGTTGTGAGCAAGCTCACTGTTTGGACCCCATAGGAAACACAGTAGAGTAGATGAGTGCTCTTTTCTCAAAAGCCGAGTGTATTTAGTGTAAGGCGACCTAGCGTTTGCTTCCCAGTCCTAAATGGAGTTGAATCACATGCAGTTTTTGGTCCTTTGAGCAAGAGTTGTTTTCTGGTAAAGAAAATCACTATTGCACCCCCATTGACATACACAGTGCAAATAGCACTTGCGTCTGTTCCCAGCAAGTACAGTGTATTTGACTGAAGAGGATCTACTGTTCTTGTTAGTTTCCTAAGCAGAATTGAACTAGATATGGGCTGAGTGCGTAGGAAGCACAGTTCTTTTGTTCTGAGCAAGCTCACTGTTCGGAACCCATAGGACACATAGTAGAGAAGAAGAGTGCTCTTTTCTCAAAAGCAGAGTGTGTTTCTTGTAAGGCGAGCTAGCTTCTGTTTCCCAGTCTTAAATGATTTGAATCACATGCAGTTTCTGGTCCTATGAGTAGAGTTATTTTTTGGTAAGAAGAGTCACTATTGCGCTCTCATTGCCATACACAGTACAAATAACACTTGCGTCTGTTCCAATCAATTACAGTGTATTGGACTGAAGAGGAGCTACTGTTCTCCTCAGTTTCCTAAGCAGAGTTGAACTAGATATGGCCTGTGTGTGTAGGAAGCACAGTTCTTTTGTTCTGAGCAAGCTCACTGTTTGGACCCCATAGGAAACACAGTAGAGTAGAAGAGTGCTCTTTACTCAAAAGCAGAGTGTGTTTTTTGTAAGGCGACCTAGAGTTTGTTTCCCAGTCCTAAATGGAGTTGAGTCACATGCAGTTTCTGGTCATACGAGCAAGAGTTGTTTTCTGGTAAGAAGAGTCACTATTGCGCTCCCATTGTCACACACAGGGCAAATAGCACTGGCGTCTCTTCCCAGCATGTACAGTCTATTGGATTGAAGAGGTTCTACTGTTTTTTTCAGTTTCCTAAGCAGAATTGAACAAGATATGGCCCGTGTGTGTAGGAAGCACAGTTTTTTTGTTCTGAGCAAGCTCACATTTCGAACCCCATAGGAAACACTATAGAGTAGAAGATTGCATTTTTCTCAAAAGAAGAGTGTGTTTCTTGAAAGGCGAGCTAGAGTTTGTTTCCCAGTCCTAAATGGAGATGAAATACAAATGCAGTTTCTGGTCCTACGAGCAAGAGTTGTTTTCTGGTAAGAAGAGTCACTATTGCGCTCCCTTTTACATACACAGTGCAAATAGCCCTCGCGTCTGTTCCCAGCAAGTACAGTGTATTGGACTGAAGAGGATCTACTGTTCTTGTCAGTTTCCTAAGCAGAGTTGAACTAGATATGGCCCGTGTGTGTAGGAAGCACAGTTCTTTTGTTCTCAGCAAGCTCACTGTTCGGACCCCATAGAAAACACAGTAGAGTAGACGAGTGCTCTTTTCTCAAAAGCAGAGTGTATTTCTTGTAAGGCGAGCTAGCGTTTGTTTCCCAGTCCTAAATGGAGTTGAAATACACATGCAGTTTCTGGTCCTACGAGCAAGAGCTGTTTTCTGGTTAGAAGAGTCACTATTGCGCTCCCTTTGCATACACAATGCAAATAGCCCTCGCGTCTGTTCCCAGCAAGTACAGTGTATTGGATTGAAGAGGAGCTACTGTTGTTGTCAGTTTCCTAAGCAGAGTTGAACTAGATATGGCCCATGTGTGTAGGAAGCACAGTTCTTTTGTACTCAGCAAGCTCACTGTTCTGGCCATACAAGAAACACAATGGAGTAGAAGAGTGCTCTTTCCTCAAAAACAGAGTGTGTTTTTTGTAAGGCGAGCTAGCTTTTGTTTCGCAGTCCTAAATGGAGTGGAATCACATGCAGTTTCCATTCCTACGAGCAAGAGTTGTTTCCTGGTAAGGAAAGTCACTATTGTGCTCCCATTGCCATACACAGTGCAAATAGCACTCGCGTCTGTTCCCAGCAAGTACAGTGTATTGGACTGAAGAGGAGCTACTGTTCTTGTCAGTTTCCTAAGCAGAATTGAACTAGATATGGCCCGTGTGTGTAGGAAGCACAGTTCTTTTGTTCTGAGCAAGCTCACTGTTTGGACCCCATAGGAAACACAGTAGAGTAGAAGAGTGCTCTTTTCTCAAAAGCAGAGTGTGTTTCTTGTAAGGCGAGCTAGCGTTTGTTTCCTAGTCCTAAATGGAGTTGAATCACATGCAGTTTCTGGTTCTACGAGCAAGAGTTGTTTTCTGGTAAGAAGAGTCACTATTGCGCTCCCATTGCCATACACTGTGCAAATAGCCCTGGCGTCTGTACCCGGCATATACAGTGTATTGGACTGAAGAGGATCTACTGTTTCTGTCAGTTTCCTAAGCAGAATTGAACTAGATATGGCCCGTGTACGTAGGAAGCACAGTTCTTTTGTTCTGAGCAAACTCACTGTTTGGACCCCATATGAAACACAGTAGAGTGGAAGAGTGCTCTTTTCTCTAAAGCAGAGTGTGTTTCTTTTAAGTCGAGCTTGCGTTTTTTTCCCAGTCCTAAATGGAGTTGAATCACATGTAGTTTCTGGTCATAGGAGCAAGAGTTGTTTTCTGGTAAGAATAGTCACTATTGCGCTCCCATTGTCACACACAGGGCCAATAGCACTGGCGTCTGTTCCCAGCATGTACAGTCTATTGGACTGAAGAGGTTCTACTGTTCTTGTCAGTTTCTTAAGCAGAATTGAACAAGATATGGCCCGTGTGTGTAGGAAGCACAGTTCTTTTGTTCTGAGCAAGCTCACATTTCGAACCCCATAGGAAACACAGTAGAGTAGAAGAGTGCATTTTTCTCAAAAGCAGAGTGTGTTTCTTGTAAGGCGAGCTAGCGTTTGTTTTCCAGTCCTAAATGGAGTTGATATACACATGCAGTTTCTGGTCCTAGGAGCAAGAGTTTTTTCTGGTAAGAAGAGTCACTATTGCGCTCCCTTTGCCATACATAGTACAAATAACACTCGCGTATGTTTCCAGGAAGTACAGTGTATTGGTCTGAAGAGGAGCTACTGTTCTTGTCAGTTTCCTAAGCAGAGTTGAACTAGATAAGGTCCGTGTGTGTAGGAAGCACAATTCTTTTGTTCTGAGCAAGCTCACTGTTTGGACCCCAATGGAAACACAGTAGAGTAGATGTGTGCCCTATTCTCAAAAGCAGAGCGTGTTTCTCGTAAGGTGAGCTAGCATTTGTTTCCCAGTCATAAGTGGATTGAATCAAATGCAGTTTCTGGTCCTACGAGCAAGAGTTGTTTTCTTGTAAGAAGAGTCACTATTGTGCTCCCATTGCCGTACACAGTGCAAATAGCACTCGCGTCTCTTCCCAGTAAGTACAGTGTATTGGACTGAAGAGGAGCTACTGTTCTCATCAGTTTCCTAAGCAGAGTTGAACTAGATAAGGCCCGTGTGTGTAAGAAGCACAGTTCTTTTGTTGTGAGCAAGCTCACTGTTTGGACCCCATGGGAAACACAGTAGAGTAGATGAGTGCTCTTTTCTCAAAAGCCGAGTGTGTTTAGTGTAAGGCGACCTAGCGTTTGCTTCCCAGTCCTAAATGGAGTTGAATCACATGCAGTTTTTGGTCCTTTGAGCAAGAGTTGTTTTCTGGTAAAGAAAATCACTATTGCGCTCCCATTGACATACACAGTGCAAATAGCACTTGCGTCTGTTCCCAGCAAGTACAGTGTATTTGACTGAAGAGGATCTACTGTTCTTGTCAGTTTCCTAAGCAGAATTGAACTAGATATGGGCCGAGTGCGTAGGAAGCACAGTTCTTTTGTTCTGAGCAAGCTCACTGTTCGGAACCCATAGGACACATAGTAGAGAAGAAGAGTGCTCTTTTCTCAAAAGCAGAGTGTGTTTCTTGTAAGGCGAGCTAGCTTCTGTTCCCCAGTCTTAAATGATTTGAATCACATGCAGTTTCTGGTCCTACGAGTAGAGTTATTTTTTGGTAAGAAGAGTCACTATTGCGCTCCCATTGCCATACACAGTACAAATAACACTTGCGTCTGTTCCAATCAATTACAGTGTATTGGACTGAAGAGGAGCTACTATTCTTTTCAGTTTCCTAAGCAGAGTTGAACTAGATATGGCCCGTGTGTGTAGGAAGCACAGTTCTTTTGTTCTGAGCAAGCTCACTGTTTGGACCCCATAGGAAACACAGTAGAGTAGAAGAGTGCTCTTTTCTCAAAAGCAGAGTGTGTTTTTTGTAAGGCGACCTAGAGTTTGTTTCCCAGTCCTAAATGGAGTTGAGTCACATGCAGTTTCTGGTCATACGAGCAAGAGTTGTTTTCTGGTAAGAAGAGTCACTATTGCGCTCCCATTGTCACACACAGGGCAAATAGCACTGGCGCCTCTTCCCTGCGTGTACAGTCTATTGGACTGAAGAGGTTCTACTGTTCTTTCAGTTTCCTAAGCAGAGTTGAACTAGATATGGCCCGTGTGTGTAGGAAGCACAGTTCTTTTGTTCTGAGCAAGCTCACATTTCGAACCCCATAGGAAACACAGTAGAGTAGAAGAGTGCATTTTTCTCAAAAGCAGAGTGTGTTTCTTGTAAGGCGAGCTAGCGTTTGTTTCCCAGTCCTAAATGGAGATGAAATACCCATGCAGTTTCTGGTCCTACGAGCAAGAGTTGTTTTCTCGCAAGAAGAGTCATTATTGTGCTCCCTTTGCCATACACAGTGCAAATAGCCCTCGCGTCTGTTCCCAGCAAGTACAGTGTATTGGACTGAAGAGGAGCTACTGTTCTTGTCATTTTCCTAAGCAGAGTTGAACTAGATATGGCCCGTGTGTGTAGGCAGCACAGTTCTTTTGTTCTCAGCAAGCTCACTGTTCGGACCCCATAGAAAACACAGTAGAGTAGACGAGTGCTCTTTTCTCAAAAGCAGAGTGTGTTTCTTGTAAGGCGAGCTAGCGTTTGTTTCCCAGTCCTAAATGGAGTTGAAATACACATGCAGTTTCTGGTCCTACGAGCAAGAGCTGTTTTCTGGTTAGAAGAGTCACTATTGCGCTCCCTTTGCCATACACAATGCAAATAGCCCTCGCGTCTGTTCCCAGCAAGTACAGTGTATTGGACTGAAGAGGAGCTACTGTTCTTGTCAGTTTCCTAAGCAGAGTTGAACTAGATATGGCCCATGTGTGTAGGAAGCACATTTCTTTTGTATTCAGCAAGCTCACTGTTGTGGCCCTATAGGAAACACAGTAGAGTAGAAGAGTGCTCTTTCCTCAAAAGCAGAGTGTGTTTCTTGTAAGGCGAGCTAGAGTTTGTTTCCCAGTCCTAAATGGAGTTGAATCACATGCAGTTTCCATTCCTACGAGCAAGAGTTGTTTTCTGGTAAGGAAAGTCACTATTGCTCTCCCATTGCCATACACAGTGCAAATAGCACTCGCGTTTGTTCCCAGGAAGTACAGTGTATTGGACTGATGAGGAGCTACTGTTCTTGTCAGTTTCCTAAACAAATATGAACAAGATATAGCCCGTGTGTGTAGGAAGCACATTTCTTTTGTTCTGAGCAAGCTCACATTTCGAACCCCATAGGAAACACAGTAGAGAGAAGAGTGCTCTTTTCTCAAAAGCAGAGTGTGTTTCTTGTAAGGCGAGCTAGCGTTTGTTTCCCAGTCCTAAATGGAGTTGAAATACACATGCAGTTCCTGGTCCTACGAGCAAGAGTTGTTTTCTGGTTAGAAGTGTCACTATTGCGCTCCCTTTGAAATACACAATGCAAATAGCCCTCGCGTCTGTTCCCAGCAAGTACAGTGTATTGGAATGAAGAGGAGCTACTGTTCTTGTCAGTTTCCTAAGCATAGTTGAACTAGATATGGCCCGTGTGTGTAAGAAGCACAGTTCTTTTTTTCTGAGCAAGCGCACTGTTCGGACACCATAAGAAACACAGTAGAGTAGAAGAGTGCTCTTTTCTCAAAAGCAGAGTGTGTTTCTTGTAAGGCGAGTTGGCATTTGTATCCCAGTCCTAAATGGAGTTGAATCACATGCAGGTTCTGGTCCTACAAGCAAGAGTTGTTTTCTGGTAAGAAGAGTCACTATTGCGCTCCCTTTGAAATACACAATGCAAATAGCCCTCGCGTCTGTTCCCAGCAAGTACAGTGTATTGGAATGAAGAGGAGCTACTGTTCTTGTCAGTTTCCTAAGCATAGTTGAACTAGATATGGCCCGTGTGTGTAAGAAGCACAGTTCTTTTTTTCTGAGCAAGCGCACTGTTCGGACACCATAAGAAACACAGTAGAGTAGAAGAGTGCTCTTTTCTCAAAAGCAGAGTGTGTTTCTTGTAAGGCGAGTTGGCATTTGTATCCCAGTCCTAAATGGAGTTGAATCACATGCAGGTTCTGGTCCTACAAGCAAGAGTTGTTTTCTGGTAAGAAGAGTCACTATTGCCCTCCCAATGTCATACACAGGGCAAATAGCACTGGCATCTGTTCCCAGCATGTACAGTGTATTGGACTGAAGAGGAGCTACTGTTCTTGTCAGTTTCCTAAGCAGAATTGAACTAGACATGGCCATCTGTGTAGGAAGCACAGTTCTTTTGTTCTGAGCAAGCTCACTGTTCTGGCCCTATAGGAAACACAGTAGAGTAGAAGAGTGCTCTTTTCTCAAAAGCAGAGTGTGTTTCTTGTAAGGTGAGCTAGCGTTTGTTTCCCACCCCTAAATGGAGTTTAATCACATGCAGTTTTTGGTCATACGAGCAAGAATCGTTTTCTGGTAAGGAAAGTCTCTATTGAGCTCCCTTTGCCATTCACAGCACAAATAGCACTCATGTCTGTTCCCAGCAAGTACAGTGTATTGGACTGAAGAGGAGCTACTGTTCTTGTCAGTTTCCTAAGCAGAGTTGAACTAGATATGGCCCGTGTGTATAGGAAGCACAGCTCTTTTGTTCTGAGCAAGCTCACTGTGTGGACCCCATAGGAAACTCAGTGCTCTTTTCTCAAAAGCAGAGTGTGTTTCTTGTAAGGCTAGATAGCGTTTGCTTCCCAGACCTAAATGGAGTTGAATCACATGCAGTTTCTGGTCCTACAAGCAAGAGTGGTTTTCTGGTAAGAAGAGTCACTATTGCGCTCGCATTGTCATACACAGGGCAAATAGCACTGCCGTCTTTTCTCAGCATGTACAGTGTATTGGACTGAAGAGGATCTACTGTTCTTGTCAGTTTCCTATGCAGAGTTGAACTGGATATAGCCCGTGTGTGTAGGAAGCACAGTTCTTTTGTTCTGAGCAAGCTCACTGTTCTGGCCCTATAGGAAACACAGTAGAGTAGCAGAGTGCTCTTTTCTCAAAAGCAGAGTGTGTTTCTTGTAAGGCGAGCTAGTGTTTGTTTCCAAGTCCTAAATGGAGTTGAATCACATGCAGTTTCTGTTCCTATGAGCAAGATATGTTTTCTGGTAAGAAGAGGCACTATTGTGCTCCCATTGTCATACACAGCGCAAATAGCACTGGCTTCTTTTCCCAGCATTTACAGTGTATTGCACTGAAGAGGATCTACTGTTCTTGTCAGTTTCCCAAGCAGAATTGAACTAGATATGGCCATGTGTGCAGGAAGTACATTTCTTTTGTTCTGAGCAAGCTTACTGTTCGGACCCCATAGGAAATACAGTAGAGTAGAAGAGTGCTCTTTTCTCAAAAGCAGAGTGTGTTTCTTGTAAGTCGAGCTAGTGGTTTTTTCCCAGTCCTAAATGGAGTTGAATCAAATGCAGTTACTGGTCCTAAGAGCAAGAGTTGTTTTCTGGTAAGAAGAGTCACTATTGTGCTCCCATTGCCGTACACAGTGCAAATTGCACTCCCATCTGTTTCCAGCAAGTACAGTGTATTGGACTGAAGATGAGCTACTGTTCTTGTCAGGTTCCTAATCAGAGTTGAACTAGATATGGCCCATGTGTGTAGGAAGCTCAGTTCTTTTGTACTCAGCAAGCTCACTGTTCTGGCCCTATAGGAAACAAAGTAGAGTAGAAGAGTGCTCTTTCCTCAAAAACAGAGTGTGTTTTTTGTAAGGCGAGCTAGCCTTTGTTTCGCAGTCCTAAATGGATTTGAATCACATGTAGTTTCCATTTCTACGAGCAATAGTTGTTTTCTGGTAAGGAAAGTCACTATTGTGCTCCCTTTGCCATACACAGTGCAAATAGCACTGGCGTCTGTACCCAGCATGTAGAGCGTATTGGAATGAAGAGGAGCTACAGTTCTTGTCAGTTTCCTAGGCAGAATTGAACTGGATATAGCCATTTGTGTAGGAAGTACAGTTCTTTTGTTCTGAGCAAGCTCACTGTACTGGCCCTATAGGAAACACAGTAGAGTAGAAGACAGCTCTTTTCTCAAAAGCAGAGTGTGTTTCTTGTAAGGCGAGCTAGCGTTTGTTTCCCTGTCCTAAATGGATTTGAATCACATGCAGTTTCTGGTCCTACGAGCAAGAGTTTTTTCTGGTAAGAAGAGTCACTATTGCGCTAACATTGTCATACACAGGGCAAATAGCACTGGCATATCTTCCCAGCATGTACAGTGTATTGGACTGAAGAGGATCTACTGTTCTTGTCAGGTTCCTAAGCAGAGTTGAACTAGATATGGCCCGTGTGTGTAGGAAGCACATTTCTTTTGTTCTGAACAAGCTCACTCTTCTGGCCCTATAGGAAACACAGTAGAGTAGATGTGTGCCCTATTCTCTAAAGCGGAGTGTGTTTCTTTTAAGGCGAGCTGGCGTTTGTTTCCCAATCCTAAATGGAGTTGAATCACATGCAGTTTCTGGTCCTATGAGCAAGAGTTTTTTTCTGGTAAGAAGAGTCACTATTGTGCTCCCATTGCTGTACACAGTGCAAATAGCACTCGCGTCTGTTCTCAGCAAGTACAGTGTATTGGACTGAAGAGGAGCTACTGTTCTCGTCAGTTTCCTAAGCAGAGTTGAACTAGATATGGCCCGTGTGTAGGAAGCACAGTTCTTTTGTTCTAAGCAAGCTCACTGTTCTGGCCCTAAAGGAAACACAGTAGAGTAGAAGTGTGCCCTTTTCTCAAAAGCAGAGCTTGTTTCTTGTAAGGCAAGCTAGTGTTTGTTTCCCAGTCCTAAGTGGAGTTGAATCACATGCAGTTTCTGGTCCTACGAGCAAGAGTTGTTTTCTGGTAAAAAGAGTCACTATTGCGCTCCCAATGCCGTACACAGTGCAAATAGCACTCGCGTCTATTCCCAGCAAGTACAGTGTATTGGACTGAAGGGGATCTACTGTTCTTGTCAGTTTCCTAAGCAGAGTTGAACTAGATATGGCCCGTGTTTATAGGAAGCACAGTTCTTTTGTTCTGAGCATGCTCATTGTTCGGACCCCATAGGAAACACAGTAGAGTAGAAGAGTGCTCTTTTCTCAAAAGCAGAGTGTGTTTCTTGTAAGGCGAGCTAGCGTTTGCTTCCGAGTCCTAAATGGATTTGAATCACATACAGTTTCTGGTCCTAGAAGCAAGAGTTTTTTCTGGTAAGTAAAGTCACTATTGGGCTCCCATTGTCATACAAAGTGCAAATAGCACTGGCGTCTGTTCCCAGCAAGTACAGTGTATTGGACTGAAGAGATCTACTGTTCTTGTCAGTTTCCTAAGCAGAATTGAACTAGATATGGCCCGTGTGTGTAGGGAGCACAGTTCTTTTGTTCTGAGCAAGCTCACTGTTTGGACCCCATAGGAAACACAGTGGAGTAGATGTGTGCCCTATTCTCAAAAGCAGAGTGTGTTTCTTGTAAGGCGAGCTAGAGTTTGTTTCCCAGTCCTAAATGGAGTGGAATCACATGCCGTTTCCGTTCCTACGAGCAAGAGTTGTTTTCTGGTAAGGAAAGTCACTATTGCTCTCCCATTGCCATACACAGTGCAAATAGCACTCGCGTCTGTTCCCAGGAAGTACAGTGTATTGGACTGATGAGGAGCTACTGTTCTTGTCAGTTTCCTAAACAAATATGAACAAGATATAGCCCGTGTGTGTAGGAAGCACAGTTCTTTTGTTCTGAGCAAGCTCAGATTTCGAACCCCATAGGAAACACAGTAGAGAGAAGAGTGCTCTTTTCTCAAAAGCAGAGTGTGTTTCTTGTAAGGCGAGCTAGCGTTTGTTTCCCAGTCCTAAATGGAGTTGAAATACACATGCAGTTCCTGGTCCTACGAGCAAGAGTTGTTTTCTGGTTAGAAGTGTCACTATTGCGCTCCCTTTGAAATACACAATGCAAATAGCCCTCGCGTCTGTTCCCAGCAAGTACAGTGTATTGGAATGAAGAGGAGCTACTGTTCTTGTCAGTTTCCTAAGCATAGTTGAACTAGATATGGCCCGTGTGTGTAAGAAGCACAGTTCTTTTTTTCTGAGCAAGCGCACTGTTCGGACACCATAAGAAACACAGTAGAGTAGAAGAGTGCTCTATTCTCAAAAGCAGAGTGTGTTTCTTGTAAGGCGAGTTGGCATTTGTATCCCAGTCCTAAATGGAGTTGAATCACATGCAGGCTCTGGTCCTACAAGCAAGAGTTGTTTTCTGGTAAGAAGAGTCACTATTGCCCTCCCAATGTCATACACAGGGCAAATAGCACTGGCATCTGTTCCCAGCATGTACAGTGTATTGGACTGAAGAGGAGCTACTGTTCTTGTCAGTTTCCTAAGCAGAATTGAACTAGACATGGCCATGTGTGTAGGAAGCACAGTTCTTTTGTTCTGAGCAAGCTCACTGTTCTGGCCCTATAGGAAACACAGTAGAGTAGAAGAGTGCTCTTTTCTCAAAAGCAGAGTGTGTTTCTTGTAAGGTGAGCTAGCGTTTGTTTCCCACCCCTAAATGGAGTTTAATCACATGCAGTTTTTGGTCATACGAGCAAGAATCGTTTTCTGGTAAGGAAAGTCACTATTGCGCTCCCTTTGCCAATCACAGCACAAATAGCACTCATGTCTGTTCCCAGCAAGTACAGTGTATTGGACTGAAGAGGAGCTACTGTTCTTGTCAGTTTCCTAAGCAGAGTTGAACTAGATATGGCCCGTGTGTATAGGAAGCACAGCTCTTTTGTTCTGAGCAAGCTCACTGTGTGGACCCCATAGGAAACTCAGTGCTCTTTTCTCAAAAGCAGAGTGTGTTTCTTGTAAGGCTAGATAGTGTTTGCTTCCCAGACCTAAATGGAGTTGAATCACATGCAGTTTCTGGTCCTACAAGCAAGAGTGGTATTCTGGTAAGAAGAGTCACTATTGCGCTCGCATTGTCATACACAGGGCAAATAGCACTGCCGTCTTTTCTCAGCATGTACAGTGTATTGGACTGAAGAGGATCTACTGTTCTTGTCAGTTTCCTATGCAGAGTTGAACTGGATATAGCCCGTGTGTGTAGGAAGCACAGTTCTTTTGTTCTGAGCAAGCTCACTGTTCTGGCCCTATAGGAAACACAGTAGAGTAGCAGAGTGCTCTTTTCTCAAAAGCAGAGTGTGTTTCTTGTAAGGCGAGCTAGTGTTTGTTTCCAAGTCCTAAATGGAGTTGAATCACATGCAGTTTCTGTTCCTATGAGCAAGATATGTTTTCTGGTAAGAAGAGGCACTATTGTGCTCCCATTGTCATACACAGCGCAAATAGCACTGGCTTCTTTTCCCAGCATTTACAGTGTATTGCACTGAAGAGGATCTACTGTTCTTGTCAGTTTCCCAAGCAGAATTGAACTAGATATGGCTATGTGTGCAGGAAGTACATTTCTTTTGTTCTGAGCAAGCTCACTGTTCGGACCCCATAGGAAATACAGTAGAGTAGAAGAGTGCTCTTTTCTCAAAAGCAGAGTGTGTTTCTTGTAAGTCGAGCTAGTGGTTTTTTTCCCAGTCCTAAATGGAGTTGAATCAAATGCAGTTACTGGTCCTAAGAGCAAGAGTTGTTTTCTGGTAAGAAGAGTCACTATTGTGCTCCCATTGCCGTACACAGTGCAAATTGCACTCCCATCTGTTCCCAGCAAGTACAGTGTATTGGACTGAAGATGAGCTACTGTTCTTGTCAGGTTCCTAATCAGAGTTGAACTAGATATGGCCCGTGTGTATAGGAAGCGCAGATCTTTTGTTCTGAGCAAGCTCTCTGTTCTGACCCTCTAAGAAACACAGTAGAGTAGAAGAGTGCTCTTTTCTCAAAAGAACAGTGTGTTTCTTGTAAGGCAAGCTAGCGTTTGTTTCCCAGTCCTAAATGGAGTTGAATCACATGCAGTTTTTGGTCCTACGCGCAAGAGCTGTTTTCTGGTAAGGAAAGTCACTATTGCGCTCCCATTGCCAAACACAGTGCAAATAGCACTCGCATCTGTTCCCAGCAAGTACAGTGTATTGGACTGAAGAGGAGCTACAGTTCTTGTCAGTTTCCTAGGCAGAATTGAACTGGATATAGCCATTTGTGTAGGAAGTACAGTTCTTTTGTTCTGAGCAAGCTCACTGTATTGGCCCTATAGGAAACACAGTAGAGTAGAAGACAGCTCTTTTCTCAAAAGCAGAGTGTGTTTCTTGTAAGGCGAGCTAGCGTTTGTTTCCCTGTCCTAAATGGATTTGAATCACATGCAGTTTCTGGTCCTACGAGCAAGAGTTTTTTCTGGTAAGAAGAGTCACTATTGCGCTCCCATTGTCATACACAGGGCAAATAGCACTGGCATATCTTCCCAGCATGTACAGTGTATTGGACTGAAGAGGATCTACTGTTCTTGTCAGGTTCCTAAGCAGAGTTGAACTAGATATGGCCCGTGTGTGTAGGAAGCACATTTCTTTTGTTCTGAACAAGCTCACTCTTCTGGCCCTGTAGGAAACACAGTAGAGTAGATGTGTGCCCTATTCTCTAAAGCAGAGTGTGTTTCTTTTAAGGCGAGCTGGCGTTTGTTTCCCAATCCTAAATGGAGTTGAATCACATGCAGTTTCTGGTCCTATGAGCTAGAGTTGTTTTCTGGTAAGAAGAGTCACTATTGTGCTCCCATTGCTGTACACAGTGCAAATAGCACTCGCGTCTGTTCTCAGCAAGTACAGTGTATTGGACTGAAGAGGAGCTACTGTTCTCGTCAGTTTCCTAAGCAGAGTTGAACTAGATATGGCCCGTGTGTAGGAAGCACAGTTCTTTTGTTCTAAGCAAGCTCACTGTTCTGGCCCTATAGGAAACACAGTAGAGTAGAAGTGTGCCCTTTTCTCAAAAGCAGAGCTTGTTTCTTGTAAGGCAAGCTAGTGTTTGTTTCCCAGTCCTAAGTGGAGTTGAATCACATGCAGTTTCTGGTCCTACGAGCAAGAGTTGTTTTCTGGTAAAAAGAGTCACTATTGCGCTCCCAATGCCGTACACAGTGCAAATAGCACTCGCGTCTATTCCCAGCAAGTACAGTGTATTGGACTGAAGGGGATCTACTGTTCTTGTCAGTTTCCTAAGCAGAGTTGAACTAGATATGGCCCGTGTTTATAGGATGCACAGTTCTTTTGTTCTGAGCATGCTCATTGTTCGGACCTCATAGGAAACACAGTAGAGTAGAAGAGTGCTCTTTTCTCAAAAGCAGAGTGTGTTTCTTGTAAGGCGAGGTAGCGTTTGCTTCCGAGTCCTAAATGGATTTGAATCACATACAGTTTCTGGTCCTAGAAGCAAGAGTTTTTTCTGGTAAGAAAAGTCACTATTGGGCTCCCATTGTCATACACAGTGCAAATAGCACTTGTGTCTGTTCCCAGCAAGTATAGTGTATTGGACTGAAGGGGATCTACTGTTCTTGTCAGTTTCCTAATCAGAGTTGAACTAGATATGACCCGTGTGTGTAGGAAGCACATTTCATTTGTTCTGAGCAAGCTCACTGTTTGGACCCCATAGGAAACACAGTAGAGTAGGTGTGTGCCCTATTCTCAAAAGCAGAGTGTGTTTCTTGTAAGGCGAGCTGGCATTTGTTTCCCAATTTTAAATGGAGTTGAATCACATGCAGTTTCTGGTCTTACGAGCAAGAGTTGTTTTCTGGTAAAAAGAGTCACTATTGTGCTCCCATTGCCATACACAGTACAAATAGCACTCGTGTCTGTTTCCAGCAAGTACAGTATATTGGTCTGAAGAGGAGCTACTGTTCTTGTCAGTTTCCTAAGCAGAGTTGAACTAGATATGACCCATGTGTAGGAAGCACAGTTCTTTTGTTCTGAGCAAGCTCACTGTTTGGAACCCACAGGAAACACAGTAGAGGAGATGTGTGCCCTATTCTCAAAAGCAGAGTGTGTTTCTTGTAAGGTGAGCTGGCGTTTGTTTCCCAATCCTAAATGGAGTTGAATCACATGCAGTTTCTGGTCCTACGAGCATGAGTTGTTTTCTGGTAAAAAGAGTCACTATTGCGCACCCATTGCCATACACAGTACAAATAGCACTCGCGTATGTTTCCAGCAAGTACAGTTTATTGGTCTGAAGAGGAGCTACAGTTCTTGTCAGTTTCCTAAGCAGAGTTGAACTAGATATGGCCCGTGTGTGTAGGAAGCACAGTTCTTTTGTTCTCAGCAAGCTCACTGTTCGGACCACATAGAAAACACAGTAGAGTAGAAGTGTGCTCTTTCCTCAAAAGCAGAGTGTGTTTTTTGTAAGGCGAGCTAGCGTTTGTTTCCCAGTCCTAAATGGAGTTGAATCACATGCAGTTTCAGGTCCTACGAGCAAGAGTTGTTTTTTGATAAGGAAAGTCACTATTGCGCTCCCATTGCCAAACACAATGAAAATAGCACTTGCGTCTGTTCCCAGCAAGTACAGTGTATTGGACTGAAGAGGAGCTACTGTTCTTGTCAGTTTCCTAAGCAGAGTTGAACTAGATATGGCCCATGTGTGTAGGAGGCACAGTTCTTTGTTCTGAGCAAGCTCACTGTTCTGGCCCTATAGTAAACACAGTAGAGTAGAAGAGTGCTCTTTCCTCAAAAGCAGAGTGTGTTTCTTGTAAGGCGAGCTAGCGTTTGTTTCCCAGTACTAAATGGAGTTGAATCACATGCAGTTTCAGTTCCTACGAGCAAGAGTTGTTTTCCGGTAAGGAAAGTCACTATTACTCTAACATTGCCATACACAGTGCAAATAGCACTCGCGTCTGTTCCCAGCAAGTACAGTGTATTGCACTGAAGAGGAGCTACTGTTCTTGTCAGTTTCCTAAGCAGAA
Source organism: Peromyscus eremicus (assembly GCF_949786415.1). Taxonomy (NCBI): domain Eukaryota; kingdom Metazoa; phylum Chordata; class Mammalia; order Rodentia; family Cricetidae; genus Peromyscus; species Peromyscus eremicus. The sequence continues at coordinate 73,158 of NW_026734807.1, forward strand.
TTAAACTGGATATAGCCATTTGTGTAGGAAGCACAGTTCTTTTGTTCTGAGCAAGCTCACTGTACTGGCCCTATAGGAAACACAGTAGAGTAGAAGAGAGCTCTTTTCTCAAAAGCAGAGTGTGTTTCTTGTAAGGCGAGCTAGCGTTTGTTTCCCAGTGCTAAATGGAGTTGAATCACATGCAGTTTTTGGTCCTACGAGGAAGAGTTGTTTTCTGGTAAGGAAAGTCACTATTGCGCTCCCATTGACATACACAGTACAAATAGCACTTGCGTCTGTTCCCAGCAAGTACAGTGTATTAGACTGAAGAGGTGCCACTGTTCTTGACAGTTTCCTAAGCAGAGTTGAACTAGATATGGCCCGTGTGCGTAGGAAGCACAGTTCTTTTGTTCTGAGCAAGCTCAATGTTCAGAACCCATAGGACACATAGTAGAGAAGAAGAGTGCTCTTTTCTCAAAAGCAGAGTGTGTTTCTTGTAAGGCTGGCTATTGTTTGTTTCCCAGTCAGAAACGGAGTTGAATCTCATGCAGTTTCTGGTCCTACGAGCAAGAGTTGTTTTCTGGTAAGGAAAGTCACTATTGGGCTCCCATTGTCATACACAGGGCAAATAGCACTGGCATTTGTTCCCAGCATGTACAGTGTATTGGACTGAAGAGGATCTACTGTTCTTGTCAGGTTCCTAAGCAGAGTTGAACTAGATATGGCCCGTGTGTGTATGAAGCACATTTCTTCTGTTCTGAGCAAGCTCACTGTTCTGGCCCTATAGGAAACACAGTAGAGTAGAAGAGTACTCTTTTCTCAAAACAGAGTGTGTTTCTTGTAAGGCGAGCTAGCGTTTGTTTCCCCGTCCTAAATGGATTTGAATCACATGCAGTTGCTGGTCCTACGAGCAAAAGTTTTTTCTGGTAATAAGAGTCACTATTGCGCTCCCATTGTCATACACAGGGCAAAGAGCACTGGTATTTGTTCCCAGCATGTACAGTGTATTGGACTGAAGATGAGCTACTGTTCTTGTCAGGTTCCTAAGCAGAGTTGAACTAGATATGGCCCGTGTGTGTATGAAGCACATTTCTTCTGTTCTGAGCAAGCTCACTGTTCTGGCCCTATAGGAAACACCGTACTGTAGATGTGTGCCCTATTCTCAAAAGCAGAGTGTGTTTCTTGTAAGGCGAGCTGGCATTTGTTTCCCAATCCTAAATGGAGTTGAATCACATGCAGTTTCTGGTCCTACGAGCAAGAGTTGTTTTCTGGTAAGAAGAGTCACTATTGTGATCCCATTGCTGTACACAGTGCAAATAGCACTCGCGTCTGTTCCCAGCAAGTACAGTGTATTGGACTGAGGAGGAGCTACTGTTCTCGTCAGTTTCCTAAGCAGAGTTGAACTAGATATGGCCCGTGTGTGTAGGAAGCACAGTTCTTTTGGTCTGAGCAAGCTCATTGTTCTGGCCCTATAGGAAACACAGTAGAGTAGATGTGTGCCCTTTTCTCAAAAGCAGAGCTTGTTTCTTGTAAGGCAAGCTAGCGTTTGTTTCCCAGTCCTAAATGGAGTTGAATCACATGCAGTTTCTGGTCCTACGAGCAAGAGTTGTTTTCTGGTAAAAAGAGTCACTATTGCGCTCCCAATGCCGTACACAGTGCAAATAGCACTAGCGTCTATTCCCAGCAAGTACAGTGTATTGGACTGAAGGGGATCTACTGTTCTTGTCAGTTTCCTAAGCAGAGTTGAACTAGATATGGCCCGTGTGTACAGGAAGCACAGTTCTTTTGTTCTGATCAAGCTCACTGTTCGGACCCCATAGGAAATACAGTAGAGTAGAAGAGTGCTCTTTTCTCAAAAGCAGAGTGTGTTTCTTGTAAGTCGAGCTAGTGGTTTTTTTCCCAGTCCTAAATGGAGTTGAATCAAATGCAGTTACTGGTCCTAAGAGCAAGAGTTGTTTTCTGGTAAGAAGAGTCACTATTGTGCTCCCATTGCCGTACACAATGCAAATTGCACTCCCATCTGTTCCCAGCAAGTACAGTGTATTGGACTGAAGATGAGCTACTGTTCTTGTCAGGTTCCTAATCAGAGTTGAACTAGATATGGCCCGTGTGTATAGGAAGCACAGATCTTTTGTTCTGAGCAAGCTCTCTGTTCTGACCCTCTAAGAAACACAGTAGAGTAGAAGAGTGCTCTTTTCTCAAAAGAACAGTGTGTTTCTTGTAAGGCAAGCTAGCGTTTGTTTCCCAGTCCTAAATGGAGTTGAATCACATGCAGTTTTTGGTCCTACGCGCAAGAGCTGTTTTCTGGTAAGGAAAGTCACTATTGCGCTCCCATTGCCAAACACAGTGCAAATAGCACTCGCATCTGTTCCCAGCAAGTACAGTGTATTGGACTGAAGAGGAGCTACAGTTCTTGTCAGTTTCCTAGGCAGAATTGAACTGGATATAGCCATTTGTGTAGGAAGTACAGTTCTTTTGTTCTGAGCAAGCTCACTGTATTGGCCCTATAGGAAACACAGTAGAGTAGAAGACAGCTCTTTTCTCAAAAGCAGAGTGTGTTTCTTGTAAGGCGAGCTAGCGTTTGTTTCCCTGTCCTAAATGGATTTGAATCACATGCAGTTTCTGGTCCTACGAGCAAGAGTTTTTTCTGGTAAGAAGAGTCACTATTGCGCTCCCATTGTCATACACAGGGCAAATAGCACTGGCATATCTTCCCAGCATGTACAGTGTATTGGACTGAAGAGGATCTACTGTTCTTGTCAGGTTCCTAAGCAGAGTTGAACTAGATATGGCCCGTGTGTGTAGGAAGCACATTTCTTTTGTTCTGAACAAGCTCACTCTTCTGGCCCTATAGGAAACACAGTAGAGTAGATGTGTGCCCTATTCTCTAAAGCAGAGTGTGTTTCTTTTAAGGCGAGCTGGCGTTTGTTTCCCAATCCTAAATGGAGTTGAATCACATGCAGTTTCTGGTCCTATGAGCAAGAGTTGTTTTCTGGTAAGAAGAGTCACTATTGTGCTCCCATTGCTGTACACAGTGCAAATAGCACTCGCGTCTGTTCTCAGCAAGTACAGTGTATTGGACTGAAGAGGAGCTACTGTTCTCGTCAGTTTCCTAAGCAGAGTTGAACTAGATATGTCCCGTGTGTAGGAAGCACAGTTCTTTTGTTCTAAGCAAGCTCACTGTTCTGGCCCTATAGGAAACACAGTAGAGTAGAAGTGTGCCCTTTTCTCAAAAGCAGAGCTTGTTTCTTGTAAGGCAAGCTAGTGTTTGTTTCCCAGTCCTAAGTGGAGTTGAATCACATGCAGTTTCTGGTCCTACGAGCAAGAGTTGTTTTCTGGTAAAAAGAGTCACTATTGCGCTCCCAATGCCGTACACAGTGCAAATAGCACTCGCGTCTATTCCCAGCAAGTACAGTGTATTGGACTGAAGGGGATCTACTGTTCTTGTCAGTTTCCTAAGCAGAGTTGAACTAGATATGGCCCGTGTTTATAGGAAGCACAGTTCTTTTGTTCTGAGCATGCTCATTGTTCGGACCTCATAGGAAACACAGTAGAGTAGAAGAGTGCTCTTTTCTCAAAAGCAGAGTGTGTTTCTTGTAAGGCGAGCTAGCGTTTGCTTCCGAGTCCTAAATGGATTTGAATCACATACAGTTTCTGGTCCTAGAAGCAAGAGTTTTTTCTGGTAAGAAAAGTCACTATTGGGCTCCCATTGTCATACAAAGTGCAAATAGCACTGGCGTCTGTTCCCAGCAAGTACAGTGTATTGGACTGAAGAGATCTACTGTTCTTGTCAGTTTCCTAAGCAGAATTGAACTAGATATGGCCCGTGTGTGTAGGAAGCACAGTTCTTTTGTTCTGAGCAAGCTCACTGTTTGGACCCCATAGGAAACACAGTAGAGGGGATGTGTGCCCTATTCTCAAAAGCAGAGTGTGTTTCTTGTAAGGCGAGCTACCGTTTGCTTCCCAGTCCTAAATGTATTTGAATCACATGCAGTTCCTGGTCCTACAAGCAAAAGTTTTTTCTGGTAAGAAAAGTGACTATTGCGCTCCCATTGTCATACACAGTGCAAATAGCACTTGTGTCTGTTCCCAGCAAGTATAGTGTATTGGACTGAAGAGGAGCTACTGTTCTTGTCAGTTTCCTAATCAGAGTTGAACTAGATATGACCCGTGTGTGTAGGAAGCACATTTCATTTGTTCTGAGCAAGCTCACTGTTTGGACCCCATAGGAAACACAGTAGAGTAGGTGTGTGCCCTATTCTCAAAAGCAGAGTGTGTTTCTTGTAAGGCGAGCTGGCATTTGTTTCCCAATTTTAAATGGAGTTGAATCACATGCAGTTTCTGGTCTTACGAGCAAGAGTTGTTTTCTGGTAAAAAGAGTCACTATTGTGCTCCCATTGCCATACACAGTACAAATAGCACTCGTGTCTGTTTCCAGCAAGTACAGTATATTGGTCTGAAGAGGAGCTACTGTTCTTGTCAGTTTCCTAAGCAGAGTTGAACTAGATATGACCCATGTGTAGGAAGCACAGTTCTTTTGTTCTGAGCAAGCTCACTGTTTGGAACCCACAGGAAACACAGTAGAGGAGATGTGTGCCCTATTCTCAAAAGCAGAGTGTGTTTCTTGTAAGGTGAGCTGGCGTTTGTTTCCCAATCCTAAATGGAGTTGAATCGCATGCAGTTTCTGGTCCTACGAGCATGAGTTGTTTTCTGGTAAAAAGAGTCACTATTGCGCACCCATTGCCATACACAGTACAAATAGCACTCGCGTATGTTTCCAGCAAGTACAGTTTATTGGTCTGAAGAGGAGCTACAGTTCTTGTCAGTTTCCTAAGCAGAGTTGAACTAGATATGGCCCGTGTGTGTAGGAAGCACAGTTCTTTTGTTCTCAGCAAGCTCACTGTTCGGACCACATAGAAAACACAGTAGAGTAGAAGTGTGCTCTTTCCTCAAAAGCAGAGTGTGTTTTTTGTAAGGCGAGCTAGCGTTTGTTTCCCAGTCCTAAATGGAGTTGAATCACATGCAGTTTCAGGTCCTACGAGCAAGAGTTGTTTTTTGATAAGGAAAGTCACTATTGCGCTCCCATTGCCAAACACAATGAAAATAGCACTTGCGTCTGTTCCCAGCAAGTACAGTGTATTGGACCGAAGAGGAGCTACTGTTCTTGTCAGTTTCCTAAGCAGAGTTGAACTAGATATGGCCCATGTGTGTAGGAGGCACAGTTCTTTGTTCTGAGCAAGCTCACTGTTCTGGCCCTATAGTAAGCACAGTAGAGTAGAAGAGTGCTCTTTCCTCAAAAGCAGAGTGTGTTTCTTGTAAGGCGAGCTAGCGTTTGTTTCCCAGTACTAAATGGAGTTGAATCACATGCAGTTTCAGTTCCTACGAGCAAGAGTTGTTTTCCGGTAAGGAAAGTCACTATTACTCTAACATTGCCATACACAGTGCAAATAGCACTCGCGTCTGTTCCCAGCAAGTACAGTGTATTGCACTGAAGAGGAGCTACTGTTCTTGTCAGTTTCCTAAGCAGAATTAAACTGGATATAGCCATTTGTGTAGGAAGCACAGTTCTTTTGTTCTGAGCAAGCTCACTGTACTGGCCCTATAGGAAACACAGTAGAGTAGAAGAGAGCTCTTTTCTCAAAAGCAGAGTGTGTTTCTTGTAAGGCGAGCTAGCGTTTGTTTCCCAGTCCTAAATGGAGTTGAATCACATGCAGTTTTTGGTCCTACGAGGAAGAGTTGTTTTCTGGTAAGGAAAGTCACTATTGCGCTCCCATTGACATACACAGTACAAATAGCACTTGCGTCTGTTCCCAGCAAGTACAGTGTATTAGACTGAAGAGGTGCCACTGTTCTTGACAGTTTCCTAAGCAGAGTTGAACTAGATATGGCCCGTGTGCGTAGGAAGCACAGTTCCTTTGTTCTGAGCAAGCTCAATGTTCAGAACCCATAGGACACATAGTAGAGAAGAAGAGTGCTCTTTTCTCAAAAGCAGAGTGTGTTTCTTGTAAGGCTGGCTATTGTTTGTTTCCCAGTCAGAAACGGAGTTGAATCTCATGCAGTTTCTGGTCCTACGAGCAAGAGTTGTTTTCTGGTAAGGAAAGTCACTATTGGGCTCCCATTGTCATACACAGGGCAAATAGCACTGGCATTTGTTCCCAGCATGTACAGTGTATTGGACTGAAGAGGATCTACTGTTCTTGTCAGGTTCCTAAGCAGAGTTGAACTAGATATGGCCCGTGTGTGTATGAAGCACATTTCTTCTGTTCTGAGCAAGCTCACTGTTCTGGCCCTATAGGAAACACAGTAGAGTAGAAGAGTACTCTTTTCTCAAAACAGAGTGTGTTTCTTGTAAGGCGAGCTAGCGTTTGTTTCCCCGTCCTAAATGGATTTGAATCACATGCAGTTTCTGGTCCTACGAGCAAAAGTTTTTTCTGGTAATAAGAGTCACTATTGCGCTCCCTTTGTCATACACAGGGCAAAGAGCACTGGTATTTGTTCCCAGCATGTACAGTGTATTGGACTGAAGATGAGCTACTGTTCTTGTCAGGTTCCTAAGCAGAGTTGAACTAGATATGGCCCGTGTGTGTATGAAGCACATTTCTTCTGTTCTGAGCAAGCTCACTGTTCTGGCCCTATAGGAAACACCGTACTGTAGATGTGTGCCCTATTCTCAAAAGCAGAGTGTGTTTCTTGTAAGGCGAGCTGGCGTTTGTTTCCCAATCCTAAATGGAGTTGAATCACATGCAGTTTCTGGTCCTACGAGCAAGAGTTGTTTTCTGGTAAGAAGAGTCACTATTGTGATCCCATTGCTGTACACAGTGCAAATAGCACTCGCGTCTGTTCCCAGCAAGTACAGTGTATTGGACTGAGGAGGAGCTACTGTTCTCGTCAGTTTCCTAAGCAGAGTTGAACTAGATATGGCCCGTGTGTGTAGGAAGCACAGTTCTTTTGGTCTGAGCAAGCTCATTGTTCTGGCCCTATAGGAAACACAGTAGAGTAGATGTGTGCCCTTTTCTCAAAAGCAGAGCTTGTTTCTTGTAAGGCAAGCTAGCGTTTGTTTCCCAGTCCTAAATGGAGTTGAATCACATGCAGTTTCTGGTCCTACGAGCAAGAGTTGTTTTCTGGTAAAAAGAGTCACTATTGCGCTCCCAATGCCGTACACAGTGCAAATAGCACTAGCGTCTATTCCCAGCAAGTACAGTGTATTGGACTGAAGGGGATCTACTGTTCTTGTCAGTTTCCTAAGCAGAGTTGAACTAGATATGGCCCGTGTGTACAGGAAGCACAGTTCTTTTGTTCTGATCAAGCTCACTGTTCGGACCCCATAGGAAATACAGTAGAGTAGAAGAGTGCTCTTTTCTCAAAAGCAGAGTGTGTTTCTTGTAAGTCGAGCTAGTGGTTTTTTTCCCAGTCCTAAATGGAGTTGAATCAAATGCAGTTACTGGTCCTAAGAGCAAGAGTTGTTTTCTGGTAAGAAGAGTCACTATTGTGCTCCCATTGCCGTACACAGTGCAAATTGCACTCCCATCTGTTCCCAGCAAGTACAGTGTATTGGACTGAAGATGAGCTACTGTTCTTGTCAGGTTCCTAATCAGAGTTGAACTAGATATGGCCCGTGTGTATAGGAAGCACAGATCTTTTGTTCTGAGCAAGCTCTCTGTTCTGACCCTCTAAGAAACACAGTAGAGTAGAAGAGTGCTCTTTTCTCAAAAGAACAGTGTGTTTCCTGTAAAACAAGCTAGCGTTTGTTTCCCAGTCCTAAATGGAGTTGAATCACATGCAGTTTTTGGTCCTACGCGCAAGAGCTGTTTTCTGGTAAGGAAAGTCACTATTGCGCTCCCATTGCCAAACACAGTGCAAATAGCACTCGCATCTGTTCCCAGCAAGTACAGTGTATTGGACTGAAGAGGAGCTACAGTTCTTGTCAGTTTCCTAGGCAGAATTGAACTGGATATAGCCATTTGTGTAGGAAGTACAGTTCTTTTGTTCTGAGCAAGCTCACTGTACTGGCCCTATAGGAAACACAGTAGAGTAGAAGACAGCTCTTTTCTCAAAAGCAGAGTGTGTTTCTTGTAAGGCGAGCTAGCGTTTGTTTCCCTGTCCTAAATGGATTTGAATCACATGCAGTTTCTGGTCCTACGAGCAAGAGTTTTTTCTGGTAAGAAGAGTCACTATTGCGCTCCCATTGTCATACACAGGGCAAATAGCACTGGCATATCTTCCCAGCATGTACAGTGTATTGGACTGAAGAGGATCTACTGTTCTTGTCAGGTTCCTAAGCAGAGTTGAACTAGATATGGCCCGTGTGTGTAGGAAGCACATTTCTTTTGTTCTGAACAAGCTCACTCTTCTGGCCCTATAGGAAACACAGTAGAGTAGATGTGTGCCCTATTCTCTAAAGCAGAGTGTGTTTCTTTTAAGGCGAGCTGGCGTTTGTTTCCCAATCCTAAATGGAGTTGAATCACATGCAGTTTCTGGTCCTATGAGCAAGAGTTGTTTTCTGGTAAGAAGAGTCACTATTGTGCTCCCATTGCTGTACACAGTGCAAATAGCACTCGCGTCTGTTCTCAGCAAGTACAGTGTATTGGACTGAAGAGGAGCTACTGTTCTCGTCAGTTTCCTAAGCAGAGTTGAACTAGATATGTCCCGTGTGTAGGAAGCACAGTTCTTTTGTTCTAAGCAAGCTCACTGTTCTGGCCCTATAGGAAACACAGTAGAGTAGAAGTGTGCCCTTTTCTCAAAAGCAGAGCTTGCTTCTTGTAAGGCAAGCTAGTGTTTGTTTCCCAGTCCTAAGTGGAGTTGAATCACATGCAGTTTCTGGTCCTACGAGCAAGAGTTGTTTTCTGGTAATAAGAGTCACTATTGCGCTCCCAATGCCGTACACAGTGCAAATAGCACTCGCGTCTATTCCCAGCAAGTACAGTGTATTGGACTGAAGGGGATCTACTGTTCTTGTCAGTTTCCTAAGCAGAGTTGAACTAGATATGGCCCGTGTTTATAGGAAGCACAGTTCTTTTGTTCTGAGCATGCTCATTGTTCGGACCCCATAGGAAACACAGTAGAGTAGAAGAGTGCTCTTTTCTCAAAAGCAGAGTGTGTTTCTTGTAAGGCGAGCTAGCGTTTGCTTCCGAGTCCTAAATGGATTTGAATTACATACAGTTTCCGGTCCTAGAAGCAAGAGTTTTTTCTGGTAAGAAAAGTCACTATTGAACTCCCATTGTCATACAAAGTGCAAATAGCACTGGCGTCTGTTCCCAGCAAGTACAGTGTATTGGACTGAAGAGATCTACTGTTCTTGTCAGTTTCCTAAGCAGAATTGAACTAGATATGGCCCGTGTGTGTAGGGAGCACAGTTCTTTTGTTCTGACCAAGCTCACTGTTTGGACCCCATAGGAAACACAGTAGAGTAGATGTGTGCCCTATTCTCAAAAGCAGAGTGTGTTTCTTGTAAGGCGAGCTAGAGTTTGTTTCCCAGTCCTAAATGGAGTGGAATCACATGCAGTTTCCGTTCCTACGAGCAAGAGTTGTTTTCTGGTAAGGAAAGTCACTATTGCTCTCCCATTGCCATACACAGTGCAAATAGCACTCGCGTCTGTTCCCAGGAAGTACAGTGTATTGGACTGATGAGGAGCTACTGTTCTTGTCAGTTTCCTAAACAAATATGAACAAGATATAGCCCGTGTGTGTAGGAAGCACAGTTCTTTTGTTCTGAGCAAGCTCACATTTCGAACCCCATAGGAAACACAGTAGAGAGAAGAGTGCTCTTTTCTCAAAAGCAGAGTGTGTTTCTTGTAAGGCGAGCTAGTGTTTGTTTCCCAGTCCTAAATGGAGTTGAAATACACATGCAGTTCCTGGTCCTACGAGCAAGAGTTGTTTTCTGGTTAGAAGTGTCACTATTGCGCTCCCTTTGAAATACACAATGCAAATAGCCCTCGCGTCTGTTCCCAGCAAGTACAGTGTATTGGAATGAAGAGGAGCTACTGTTCTTGTCAGTTTCCTAAGCATAGTTGAACTAGATATGGCCCGTGTGTGTAAGAAGCACAGTTCTTTTTTTCTGAGCAAGCGCACTGTTCGGACACCATAAGAAACACAGTAGAGTAGAAGAGTGCTCTTTTCTCAAAAGCAGAGTGTGTTTCTTGTAAGGCGAGTTGGCATTTGTATCCCAGTCCTAAATGGAGTTGAATCACATGCAGGTTCTGGTCCTACAAGCAAGAGTTGTTTTCTGGTAAGAAGAGTCACTATTGCCCTCCCAATGTCATACACAGGGCAAATAGCACTGGCATCTGCTCCCAGCATGTACAGTGTATTGGACTGAAGAGGAGCTACTGTTCTTGTCAGTTTCCTAAGCAGAATTGAACTAGATATGGCCATGTGTGTAGGAAGCACAGTTCTTTTGTTCTGAGCAAGCTCACTGTTCTGGCCCTATAGGAAACACAGTAGAGTAGCAGAGTGCTCTTTTCTCAAAAGCAGAGTGTGTTTCTTGTAAGGCGAGCTAGTGTTTGTTTCCAAGTACTAAATGGAGTTGAATCACATGCAGTTTCTGTTCCTACGTGCAAGATATGTTTTCTGGTAAGAAGAGGCACTATTGTGCTCCCATTGTCATACACAGCGCAAATAGCACTGGCTTCTTTTCCCAGCATTTACAGTGTATTGCACTGAAGAGGATCTACTGTTCTTCTCAGTTTCCCAAGCAGAATTGAACTAGATATGGCCATGTGTGCAGGAAGTACATTTCGTTTGTTCTGAGCAAGCTCACTGTTCGGACCCCATAGGAAATACAGTAGAGTAGAAGAGTGCTCTTTTCTCAAAAGCAGAGTGTGTTTCTTGTAAGTCGAGCTAGTGGTTTTTTTCCCAGTCCTAAATGGAGTTGAATCAAATGCAGTTACTGGTCCTAAGAGCAAGAGTTGTTTTCTGGTAAGAAGAGTCACTATTGTGCTCCCATTGCCGTACACAGTGCAAATTGCACTCCCATCTGTTCCCAGCAAGTACAGTGTATTGGACTGAAGATGAGCTACTGTTCTTGTCAGGTTCCTAATCAGAGTTGAACTAGATATGGCCCGTGTGTATAGGAAGCACAGATCTTTTGTTCTGAGCAAGCTCTCTGTTCTGACCCTCTAAGAAACACAGTAGAGTAGAAGAGTGCTCTTTTCTCAAAAGAACAGTGTGTTTCCTGTAAAACAAGCTAGCGTTTGCTTCCCAGTTAAATGGAGTTGAATCACATGCAGTTTTTGGTCCTACGCGCAAGAGCTGTTTTCTGGTAAGGAAAGTCACTATTGCGCTCCCATTGCCAAACACAGTGCAAATAGCACTCGCATCTGTTCCCAGCAAGTACAGTGTATTGGACTGAAGAGGAGCTACAGTTCTTGTCAGTTTCCTAGGCAGACTTGAACTGGATATAGCCATTTGTGTAGGAAGTACAGTTCTTTTGTTCTGAGCAAGCTCACTGTACTGGCCCTATAGGAAACACAGTAGAGTAGAAGACAGCTCTTTTCTCAAAAGCAGAGTGTGTTTCTTGTAAGGCGAGCTAGCGTTTGTTTCCCTGTCCTAAATGGATTTGAATCACATGCAGTTTCTGGTCCTACGAGCAAGAGTTTTTTCTGGTAAGAAGAGTCACTATTGCGCTCCCATTGTCATACACAGGGCAAATAGCACTGGCATATCTTCCCAGCATGTACAGTGTATTGGACTGAAGAGGATCTACTGTTCTTGTCAGGTTCCTAAGCAGAGTTGAACGAGATATGGCCCGTGTGTGTAGGAAGCACATTTCTTTTGTTCTGAACAAGCTCACTCTTCTGGCCCTATAGGAAACACAGTAGAGTAGATGTGTGCCCTATTCTCTAAAGCAGAGTGTGTTTCTTTTAAGGCGAGCTGGCGTTTGTTTCCCAATCCTAAATGGAGTTGAATCACATGCAGTTTCTGGTCCTATGAGCAAGAGTTGTTTTCTGGTAAGAAGAGTCACTATTGTGCTCCCATTGCTGTACACAGTGCAAATAGCACTCGCGTCTGTTCTCAGCAAGTACAGTGTATTGGACTGAAGAGGAGCTACTGTTCTCGTCAGTTTCCTAAGCAGAGTTGAACTAGATATGGCCCGTGTGTAGGAAGCACAGTTCTTTTGTTCTAAGCAAGCTCACTGTTCTGGCCCTATAGGAAACACAGTAGAGTAGAAGTGTGCCCTTTTCTCAAAAGCAGAGCTTGTTTCTTGTAAGGCAAGCTAGTGTTTGTTTCCCAGTCCTAAGTGGAGTTGAATCACATGCAGTTTCTGGTCCTACGAGCAAGAGTTGTTTTCTGGTAAAAAGAGTCACTATTGCGCTCCCAATGCCGTACACAGTGCAAATAGCACTCGCGTCTATTCCCAGCAAGTACAGTGTATTGGACTGAAGGGGATCTACTGTTCTTGTCAGTTTCCTAAGCAGAGTTGAACTAGATATGGCCCGTGTTTATAGGAAGCACAGTTCTTTTGTTCTGAGCATGCTCATTGTTCGGACCTCATAGGAAACACAGTAGAGTAGAAGAGTGCTCTTTTCTCAAAAGCAGAGTGTGTTTCTTGTAAGGCGAGCTAGCGTTTGCTTCCGAGTCCTAAATGGATTTGAATCACATATAGTTTCTGGTCCTAGAAGCAAGAGTTTTTTCTGGTAAGAAAAGTCACTATTGGGCTCCCATTGTCATACAAAGTGCAAATAGCACTGGCGTCTGTTCCCAGCAAGTACAGTGTATTGGACTGAAGAGATCTACTGTTCTTGTCAGTTTCCTAAGCAGAATTGAACTAGATATGGCCCGTGTGTGTAGGAAGCACAGTTCTTTTGTTCTGAGCAAGCTCACTGTTTGGACCACATAGGAAACACAGTAGAGGGGATGTGTGCCCTATTCTCAAAAGCAGAGTGTGTTTCTTGTAAGGCGAGCTACCGTTTGCTTCCCAGTCCTAAATGTATTTGAATCACATGCAGTTCTGGTCCTACAAGCAAAAGTTTTTTCTGGTAAGAAAAGTGACTATTGCGCTCCCATTGTCATACACAGTGCAAATAGCACTTGTGTCTGTTCCCAGCAAGTATAGTGTATTGGACTGAAGAGGAGCTACTGTTCTTGTCAGTTTCCTAATCAGAGTTGAACTAGATATGACCCGTGTGTGTATGAAGCACATTTCTTCTGTTCTGAGCAAGCTCACTGTTCTGGCCCTATAGGAAACACCGTACTGTAGATGTGTGCCCTATTCTCAAAAGCAGAGTGTGTTTCTTGTAAGGCGAGCTGGCGTTTGTTTCCCAATCCTAAATGGAGTTGAATCACATGCAGTTTCTGGTCCTACGAGCAAGAGTTGTTTTCTGGTAAGAAGAGTCACTATTGTCATCCCATTGCTGTACACAGTGCAAATAGCACTCGCGTCTGTTCCCAGCAAGTACAGTGTATTGGACTGAGGAGGAGCTACTGTTCTCGTCAGTTTCCTAAGCAGAGTTGAACTAGATATGGCCCGTGTGTGTAGGAAGCACAGTTCTTTTGGTCTGAGCAAGCTCATTGTTCTGGCCCTATAGGAAACACAGTAGAGTAGATGTGTGCCCTTTTCTCAAAAGCAGAGCTTGTTTCTTGTAAGGCAAGCTAGCGTTTGTTTCCCAGTCCTAAATGGAGTTGAATCACATGCAGTTTCTGGTCCTACGAGCAAGAGTTGTTTTCTGGTAAAAAGAGTCACTATTGCGCTCCCAATGCCGTACACAGTGCAAATAGCACTAGCGTCTATTCCCAGCAAGTACAGTGTATTGGACTGAAGGGGATCTACTGTTCTTGTCAGTTTCCTAAGCAGAGTTGAACTAGATATGGCCCGTGTGTACAGGAAGCACAGTTCTTTTGTTCTGATCAAGCTCACTGTTCGGACCCCATAGGAAATACAGTAGAGTAGAAGAGTGCTCTTTTCTCAAAAGCAGAGTGTGTTTCTTGTAAGTCGAGCTAGTGGTTTTTTTCCCAGTCCTAAATGGAGTTGAATCAAATGCAGTTACTGGTCCTAAGAGCAAGAGTTGTTTTCTGGTAAGAAGAGTCACTATTGTGCTCCCATTGCCGTACACAGTGCAAATTGCACTCCCATCTGTTCCCAGCAAGTACAGTGTATTGGACTGAAGATGAGCTACTGTTCTTGTCAGGTTCCTAATCAGAGTTGAACTAGATATGGCCCGTGTGTATAGGAAGCACAGATCTTTTGTTCTGAGCAAGCTCTCTGTTCTGACCCTCTAAGAAACACAGTAGAGTAGAAGAGTGCTCTTTTCTCAAAAGAACAGTGTGTTTCCTGTAAAACAAGCTAGCGTTTGTTTCCCAGTCCTAAATGGAGTTGAATCACATGCAGTTTTTGGTCCTACGCGCAAGAGCTGTTTTCTGGTAAGGAAAGTCACTATTGCGCTCCCATTGCCAAACACAGTGCAAATAGCACTCGCATCTGTTCCCAGCAAGTACAGTGTATTGGACTGAAGAGGAGCTACAGTTCTTGTCAGTTTCCTAGGCAGAATTGAACTGGATATAGCCATTTGTGTAGGAAGTACAGTTCTTTTGTTCTGAGCAAGCTCACTGTACTGGCCCTATAGGAAACACAGTAGAGTAGAAGACAGCTCTTTTCTCAAAAGCAGAGTGTGTTTCTTGTAAGGCGAGCTAGCGTTTGTTTCCCTGTCCTAAATGGATTTGAATCACATGCAGTTTCTGGTCCTACGAGCAAGAGTTTTTTCTGGTAAGAAGAGTCACTATTGCGCTCCCATTGTCATACACAGGGCAAATAGCACTGGCATATCTTCCCAGCATGTACAGTGTATTGGACTGAAGAGGATCTACTGTTCTTGTCAGGTTCCTAAGCAGAGTTGAACTAGATATGGCCCGTGTGTGTAGGAAGCACATTTCTTTTGTTCTGAACAAGCTCACTCTTCTGGCCCTATAGGAAACACAGTAGAGTAGATGTGTGCCCTATTCTCTAAAGCAGAGTGTGTTTCTTTTAAGGCGAGCTGGCGTTTGTTTCCCAATCCTAAATGGAGTTGAATCACATGCAGTTTCTGGTCCTATGAGCAAGAGTTGTTTTCTGGTAAGAAGAGTCACTATTGTGCTCCCATTGCTGTACACAGTGCAAATAGCACTCGCGTCTGTTCTCAGCAAGTACAGTGTATTGGACTGAAGAGGAGCTACTGTTCTCGTCAGTTTCCTAAGCAGAGTTGAACTAGATATGTCCCGTGTGTAGGAAGCACAGTTCTTTTGTTCTAAGCAAGCTCACTGTTCTGGCCCTATAGGAAACACAGTAGAGTAGAAGTGTGCCCTTTTCTCAAAAGCAGAGCTTGCTTCTTGTAAGGCAAGCTAGTGTTTGTTTCCCAGTCCTAAGTGGAGTTGAATCACATGCAGTTTCTGGTCCTACGAGCAAGAGTTGTTTTCTGGTAATAAGAGTCACTATTGCGCTCCCAATGCCGTACACAGTGCAAATAGCACTCGCGTCTATTCCCAGCAAGTACAGTGTATTGGACTGAAGGGGATCTACTGTTCTTGTCAGTTTCCTAAGCAGAGTTGAACTAGATATGGCCCGTGTTTATAGGAAGCACAGTTCTTTTGTTCTGAGCATGCTCATTGTTCGGACCCCATAGGAAACACAGTAGAGTAGAAGAGTGCTCTTTTCTCAAAAGCAGAGTGTGTTTCTTGTAAGGCGAGCTAGCGTTTGCTTCCGAGTCCTAAATGGATTTGAATTACATACAGTTTCCGGTCCTAGAAGCAAGAGTTTTTTCTGGTAAGAAAAGTCACTATTGAACTCCCATTGTCATACAAAGTGCAAATAGCACTGGCGTCTGTTCCCAGCAAGTACAGTGTATTGGACTGAAGAGATCTACTGTTCTTGTCAGTTTCCTAAGCAGAATTGAACTAGATATGGCCCGTGTGTGTAGGGAGCACAGTTCTTTTGTTCTGACCAAGCTCACTGTTTGGACCCCATAGGAAACACAGTAGAGTAGATGTGTGCCCTATTCTCAAAAGCAGAGTGTGTTTCTTGTAAGGCGAGCTAGAGTTTGTTTCCCAGTCCTAAATGGAGTGGAATCACATGCAGTTTCCGTTCCTACGAGCAAGAGTTGTTTTCTGGTAAGGAAAGTCACTATTGCTCTCCCATTGCCATACACAGTGCAAATAGCACTCGCGTTTGTTCCCAGGAAGTACAGTGTATTGGACTGATGAGGAGCTACTGTTCTTGTCAGTTTCCTAAACAAATATGAACAAGATATAGCCCGTGTGTGTAGGAAGCACAGTTCTTTTGTTCTGAGCAAGCTCACATTTCGAACCCCATAGGAAACACAGTAGAGAGAAGAGTGCTCTTTTCTCAAAAGCAGAGTGTGTTTCTTGTAAGGCGAGCTAGTGTTTGTTTCCCAGTCCTAAATGGAGTTGAAATACACATGCAGTTCCTGGTCCTACGAGCAAGAGTTGTTTTCTGGTTAGAAGTGTCACTATTGCGCTCCCTTTGAAATACACAATGCAAATAGCCCTCGCGTCTGTTCCCAGCAAGTACAGTGTATTGGAATGAAGAGGAGCTACTGTTCTTGTCAGTTTCCTAAGCATAGTTGAACTAGATATGGCCCGTGTGTGTAAGAAGCACAGTTCTTTTTTTCTGAGCAAGCGCACTGTTCGGACACCATAAGAAACACAGTAGAGTAGAAGAGTGCTCTTTTCTCAAAAGCAGAGTGTGTTTCTTGTAAGGCGAGTTGGCATTTGTATCCCAGTCCTAAATGGAGTTGAATCACATGCAGGTTCTGGTCCTACAAGCAAGAGTTGTTTTCTGGTAAGAAGAGTCACTATTGCCCTCCCAATGTCATACACAGGGCAAATAGCACTGGCATCTGCTCCCAGCATGTACAGTGTATTGGACTGAAGAGGACCTACTGTTCTTGTCAGTTTCCTAAGCAGAATTGAACTAGATATGGCCATGTGTGTAGGAAGCACAGTTCTTTTGTTCTGAGCAAGCTCACTGTTCTGGCCCTATAGGAAACACAGTAGAGTAGCAGAGTGCTCTTTTCTCAAAAGCAGAGTGTGTTTCTTGTAAGGCGAGCTAGTGTTTGTTTCCAAGTACTAAATGGAGTTGAATCACATGCAGTTTCTGTTCCTACGTGCAAGATATGTTTTCTGGTAAGAAGAGGCACTATTGTGCTCCCATTGTCATACACAGCGCAAATAGCACTGGCTTCTTTTCCCAGCATTTACAGTGTATTGCACTGAAGAGGATCTACTGTTCTTCTCAGTTTCCCAAGCAGAATTGAACTAGATATGGCCATGTGTGCAGGAAGTACATTTCGTTTGTTCTGAGCAAGCTCACTGTTCGGACCCCATAGGAAATACAGTAGAGTAGAAGAGTGCTCTTTTCTCAAAAGCAGAGTGTGTTTCTTGTAAGTCGAGCTAGTGGTTTTTTTCCCAGTCCTAAATGGAGTTGAATCAAATGCAGTTACTGGTCCTAAGAGCAAGAGTTGTTTTCTGGTAAGAAGAGTCACTATTGTGCTCCCATTGCCGTACACAGTGCAAATTGCACTCCCATGTGTTCCCAGCAAGTACAGTGTATTGGACTGAAGATGAGCTACTGTTCTTGTCAGGTTCCTAATCAGAGTTGAACTAGATATGGCCCGTGTGTATAGGAAGCACAGATCTTTTGTTCTGAGCAAGCTCTCTGTTCTGACCCTCTAAGAAACACAGTAGAGTAGAAGAGTGCTCTTTTCTCAAAAGAACAGTGTGTTTCCTGTAAAACAAGCTAGCGTTTGCTTCCCAGTTAAATGGAGTTGAATCACATGCAGTTTTTGGTCCTACGCGCAAGAGCTGTTTTCTGGTAAGGAAAGTCACTATTGCGCTCCCATTGCCAAACACAGTGCAAATAGCACTCGCATCTGTTCCCAGCAAGTACAGTGTATTGGACTGAAGAGGAGCTACAGTTCTTGTCAGTTTCCTAGGCAGACTTGAACTGGATATAGCCATTTGTGTAGGAAGTACAGTTCTTTTGTTCTGAGCAAGCTCACTGTACTGGCCCTATAGGAAACACAGTAGAGTAGAAGACAGCTCTTTTCTCAAAAGCAGAGTGTGTTTCTTGTAAGGCGAGCTAGCGTTTGTTTCCCTGTCCTAAATGGATTTGAATCACATGCAGTTTCTGGTCCTACGAGCAAGAGTTTTTTCTGGTAAGAAGAGTCACTATTGCGCTCCCATTGTCATACACAGGGCAAATAGCACTGGCATATCTTCCCAGCATGTACAGTGTATTGGACTGAAGAGGATCTACTGTTCTTGTCAGGTTCCTAAGCAGAGTTGAACGAGATATGGCCCGTGTGTGTAGGAAGCACATTTCTTTTGTTCTGAACAAGCTCACTCTTCTGGCCCTATAGGAAACACAGTAGAGTAGATGTGTGCCCTATTCTCTAAAGCAGAGTGTGTTTCTTTTAAGGCGAGCTGGCGTTTGTTTCCCAATCCTAAATGGAGTTGAATCACATGCAGTTTCTGGTCCTATGAGCAAGAGTTGTTTTCTGGTAAGAAGAGTCACTATTGTGCTCCCATTGCTGTACACAGTGCAAATAGCACTCGCGTCTGTTCTCAGCAAGTACAGTGTATTGGACTGAAGAGGAGCTACTGTTCTCGTCAGTTTCCTAAGCAGAGTTGAACTAGATATGTCCCGTGTGTAGGAAGCACAGTTCTTTTGTTCTAAGCAAGCTCACTGTTCTGGCCCTATAGGAAACACAGTAGAGTAGAAGTGTGCCCTTTTCTCAAAAGCAGAGCTTGTTTCTTGTAAGGCAAGCTAGTGTTTGTTTCCCAGTCCTAAGTGGAGTTGAATCACATGCAGTTTCTGGTCCTACGAGCAAGAGTTGTTTTCTGGTAAAAAGAGTCACTATTGCGCTCCCAATGCCGTACACAGTGCAAATAGCACTCGCGTCTATTCCCAGCAAGTACAGTGTATTGGACTGAAGGGGATCTACTGTTCTTGTCAGTTTCCTAAGCAGAGTTGAACTAGATATGGCCCGTGTTTATAGGAAGCACAGTTCTTTTGTTCTGAGCATGCTCATTGTTCGGACCTCATAGGAAACACAGTAGAGTAGAAGAGTGCTCTTTTCTCAAAAGCAGAGTGTGTTTCTTGTAAGGCGAGCTAGCGTTTGCTTCCGAGTCCTAAATGGATTTGAATCACATATAGTTTCTGGTCCTAGAAGCAAGAGTTTTTTCTGGTAAGAAAAGTCACTATTGGGCTCCCATTGTCATACAAAGTGCAAATAGCACTGGCGTCTGTTCCCAGCAAGTACAGTGTATTGGACTGAAGGGATCTACTGTTCTTGTCAGTTTCCTAAGCAGAATTGAACTAGATATGGCCCGTGTGTGTAGGAAGCACAGTTCTTTTGTTCTGAGCAAGCTCACTGTTTGGACCACATAGGAAACACAGTAGAGGGGATGTGTGCCCTATTCTCAAAAGCAGAGTGTGTTTCTTGTAAGGCGAGCTACCGTTTGCTTCCCAGTCCTAAATGTATTTGAATCACATGCAGTTCCTGGTCCTACAAGCAAAAGTTTTTTCTGGTAAGAAAAGTGACTATTGCGCTCCCATTGTCATACACAGTGCAAATAGCACTTGTGTCTGTTCCCAGCAAGTATAGTGTATTGGACTGAAGAGGAGCTACTGTTCTTGTCAGTTTCCTAATCAGAGTTGAACTAGATATGACCCGTGTGTGTATGAAGCACATTTCTTCTGTTCTGAGCAAGCTCACTGTTCTGGCCCTATAGGAAACACCGTACTGTAGATGTGTGCCCTATTCTCAAAAGCAGAGTGTGTTTCTTGTAAGGCGAGCTGGCGTTTGTTTCCCAATCCTAAATGGAGTTGAATCACATGCAGTTTCTGGTCCTACGAGCAAGAGTTGTTTTCTGGTAAGAAGAGTCACTATTGTCATCCCATTGCTGTACACAGTGCAAATAGCACTCGCGTCTGTTCCCAGCAAGTACAGTGTATTGGACTGAGGAGGAGCTACTGTTCTCGTCAGTTTCCTAAGCAGAGTTGAACTAGATATGGCCCGTGTGTGTAGGAAGCACAGTTCTTTTGGTCTGAGCAAGCTCATTGTTCTGGCCCTATAGGAAACACAGTAGAGTAGATGTGTGCCCTTTTCTCAAAAGCAGAGCTTGTTTCTTGTAAGGCAAGCTAGCGTTTGTTTCCCAGTCCTAAATGGAGTTGAATCACATGCAGTTTCTGGTCCTACGAGCAAGAGTTGTTTTCTGGTAAAAAGAGTCACTATTGCGCTCCCAATGCCGTACACAGTGCAAATAGCACTAGCGTCTATTCCCAGCAAGTACAGTGTATTGGACTGAAGGGGATCTACTGTTCTTGTCAGTTTCCTAAGCAGAGTTGAACTAGATATGGCCCGTGTGTACAGGAAGCACAGTTCTTTTGTTCTGATCAAGCTCACTGTTCGGACCCCATAGGAAATACAGTAGAGTAGAAGAGTGCTCTTTTCTCAAAAGCAGAGTGTGTTTCTTGTAAGTCGAGCTAGTGGTTTTTTTCCCAGTCCTAAATGGAGTTGAATCAAATGCAGTTACTGGTCCTAAGAACAAGAGTTGTTTTCTGGTAAGAAGAGTCACTATTGTGCTCCCATTGCCGTACACAGTGCAAATTGCACTCCCATCTGTTCCCAGCAAGTACAGTGTATTGGACTGAAGATGAGCTACTGTTCTTGTCAGGTTCCTAATCAGAGTTGAACTAGATATGGCCCGTGTGTATAGGAAGCACAGATCTTTTGTTCTGAGCAAGCTCTCTGTTCTGACCCTCTAAGAAACACAGTAGAGTAGAAGAGTGCTCTTTTCTCAAAAGAACAGTGTGTTTCCTGTAAAACAAGCTAGCGTTTGTTTCCCAGTCCTAAATGGAGTTGAATCACATGCAGTTTTTGGTCCTACGCGCAAGAGCTGTTTTCTGGTAAGGAAAGTCACTATTGCGCTCCCATTGCCAAACACAGTGCAAATAGCACTCGCATCTGTTCCCAGCAAGTACAGTGTATTGGACTGAAGAGGAGCTACAGTTCTTGTCAGTTTCCTAGGCAGAATTGAACTGGATATAGCCATTTGTGTAGGAAGTACAGTTCTTTTGTTCTGAGCAAGCTCACTGTACTGGCCCTATAGGAAACACAGTAGAGTAGAAGACAGCTCTTTTCTCAAAAGCAGAGTGTGTTTCTTGTAAGGCGAGCTAGCGTTTGTTTACCTGTCCTAAATGGATTTGAATCACATGCAGTTTCTGGTCCTACGAGCAAGAGTTTTTTCTGGTAAGAAGAGTCACTATTGCGCTCCCATTGTCATACACAGGGCAAATAGCACTGGCATATCTTCCCAGCATGTACAGTGTATTGGACTGAAGAGGATCTACTGTTCTTGTCAGGTTCCTAAGCAGAGTTGAACTAGATATGGCCCGTGTGTGTAGGAAGCACATTTCTTTTGTTCTGAACAAGCTCACTCTTCTGGCCCTATAGGAAACACAGTAGAGTAGATGTGTGCCCTATTCTCTAAAGCAGAGTGTGTTTCTTTTAAGGCGAGCTGGCGTTTGTTTCCCAATCCTAAATGGAGTTGAATCACATGCAGTTTCTGGTCCTATGAGCAAGAGTTGTTTTCTGGTAAGAAGAGTCACTATTGTGCTCCCATTGCTGTACACAGTGCAAATAGCACTCGCGTCTGTTCCCAGCAAGTACAGTGTATTGCACTGAAGAGGAGCTACTGTTCTTGTCAGTTTCCTAAGCAGAATTAAACTGGATATAGCCATTTGTGTAGGAAGCACAGTTCTTTTGTTCTGAGCAAGCTCACTGTACTGGCCCTATAGGAAACACAGTAGAGTAGAAGAGAGCTCTTTTCTCAAAAGCAGAGTGTGTTTCTTGTAAGGCGAGCTAGCGTTTGTTTCCCAGTCCTAAATGGAGTTGAATCACATGCAGTTTTTGGTCCTACGAGGAAGAGTTGTTTTCTGGTAAGGAAAGTCACTATTGCGCTCCCATTGACATACACAGTACAAATAGCACTTGCGTCTGTTCCCAGCAAGTACAGTGTATTAGACGGAAGAGGTGCTACTGTTCTTGACAGTTTCCTAAGCAGAGTTGAACTAGATATGGCCCGTGTGCGTAGGAAGCACAATTCTTTTGTTCTGAGCAAGCTCAATGTTCAGAACCCATAGGACACATAGTAGAGAAGAAGAGTGCTCTTTTCTCAAAAGCAGAGTGTGTTTCTTGTAAGGCTGGCTATTGTTTGTTTCCCAGTCAGAAACGGAGTTGAATCTCATGCAGTTTCTGGTCCTACGAGCAAGAGTTGTTTTCTGGTAAGGAAAGTCACTATTGGGCTCCCATTGTCATACACAGGGCAAATAGCACTGGCATTTGTTCCCAGCATGTACAGTGTATTGGACTGAAGAGGAGCTACTGTTCATGTCATTTTCCTAAGCAGAGTTGAATTAGATATGCCGTGAGTGTGTAGGAAGCACAGTTCTTTTGTTGTCAGCAAGCTCACTGTTCGGACCCCATAGAAAACACAGTAGAGTAGAAGAGTGCTCTTTACTCAAAAAGAAGACTGTGTTTCTTATAAGGCGAGCTAGTGTTTGTTTCCCAGTCCTAAATGGAGTTGAATCACATGCAGTTTTTGGTCCTACGAGCAAGAGTTGTTTTTTGGTAAGGAAAGTCACTATTGTGCTCCATTTCCATACACAGTGCAAAAAGCACTCGCGTCTGTTCGAAGCAAGTACAGTGTATTGGACTGAAGAGGAGCTACTGTTCTCGTCAGTTTCCAAAGCAGAGTTGAACTAGATATGGACCGTGTGTGTAGGAAGCACAGTTCTTTTGTTCTGAGAAAGCTCACTGTTCTGGCCCTATAGGAAACACTGTAGAGTAGAAGAGTGCTCTTTTATAAAAAAATGAGTGTGTTTCATGTCAGGCGAGCTAGCGTATGTTTCCCAGTCCAAAATAGAGCTGAATCACATGCAGTTTCTGGTCCTAGGAGCAAGAGTTGTTTTCTGGTAAGAAGAGTCACTATTGTGCTCCCATTGCCGTACACAGTGCAAATAGCACTCGCGTATGTTCCCAGCAAGTACAGTGTATTGGACTAAAGAGGAGCTACTGTTCTTGTCAGGTTCCTAAGCAGAGTTGAACTAGATATGGCCCGTGTGTGTATGAAGCACATTTCTTCTGTTCTGAGCAAGCTCACTGTTCTGGCCCTGTAGGAAACACCGTAGAGTAGATGTGTGCCCTATTCTCAAAAGCAGAGTGTGTTTCTTGTAAGGCGAGCTGGCATTTGTTTCCCAAACCTAAATGGAGTTGAATCACATGCAGTTTCTGGTCCTACGAGCAAGAGTTGTTTTCTGGTAAGAAGAGTCACTATTGTGCTCCCATTGCTGTACACAGTGCAAATAGCACTCGCGTCTGTTCCCAGCAAGTACAGTGTATTGGACTGAAGAGGATCTACTGTTCTCGTCAGTTTCCTAAGCAAAGTTGAACTAGATATGGCCCGTGTGTGTAGGAAGCACAGTTCTTTTGGGCTGAGCAAGCTCATTGTTCTGGCCCTATAGGAAACACAGTAGAGTAGAAGTGTGCCCTTTTCTCAAAAGCAGAGCTTGTTTCTTGTAAGGCAAGCTAGCGTTTGTTTCCCAGTCCTAAGTGGAGTTGAATCACATGCAGTTTCTGGTCCTATGAGCAAGAGTTGTTTTCTGGTAAAAAGAGTCACTATTGCGCTCCCAATGCCGTACACAGTGCAAATAGCACTCGCGTCTATTCCCAGCAAGTACATTGTATTGGACTGAAGAGGAGCTACTGTTCTTGTCAGTTTCCTAAGCAGAGTTGAACTAGATATGGCACATATGTGTAGGAAGCACAGTTCTTTTGTTCTGAGCAAGCTCACTGTTCTGGCCCTATAGGAAACACAGTAGAGTAGAAGAGTGCTCTTTTCTCAAAAGCAGAAAGTGTTTCTTGTAAGGCGAGCTAGTGTTTGTTTCCCAGTTCTAAATGGAGTTGAATCACATGCAGTTTCTGGTCCTACGAGCAAGAGTTGTTTTCTGGTAAGAAGAGTCACTATTGCGCTCCCATTGCCATACACAGCGCAAATCGCACTGGCGTTTGTTCCCAGCATGTACAGTGTTTGGACTGAAGAGGATCTACTGTTCTTGTCAGTTTACTAAGCACAATTGAATGAAATATGGCCGTGTGTAGGAAGCACAGTTCTTTTGTTCTGAGGAAGCTCACTGTTCTGGCGCTATTGGAAACACAGTAGAGTAGAAGAGTGCTGTTTTCTCAAAAGCAGAGTGGGTTTCTCGTAAGGCGAGCTAGCATTTGTTTCCAAGTCCTAAATGGAGTTGAATCACATGCAGTTTCTGGTCCTACACGCAAGAGTTGTTTTCTGGTAAGGAAAGTCACTATTGTGCTCCCATTGCCATACACAGTGCAAATAGCACTCGCATCTGTTCCCAGCAAGTACAGCGTATTGGACTGAAGAGTAGATACTGTTCTTGTCAGTTTCCTAAGCAGAGTTGAACTAGATATGGCCCATGTGTGTAGGAGGCACAGTTCTTTGTTCTGAGCAAGCTCACTGTTCTGGCCCTATAGGAAACACAGTAGAGTAGCAGAGTGCTCTTTCCTCAAAAGCAGAGTGTGTTTCTTGTAAGGCGAGCTAGCGTTTGTTTCCCAGTACTAAATGGAGTTGAATCACATGCAGTTTCAGTTCCTACGAGCAAGAGTTGTTTTCCGGTAAGGAAAGTCACTATTACTCTAACATTGCCATACACAGTGCAAATAGCACTCGCGTCTGTTCCCAGCAAGTACAGTGTATTGGACTGAAGAGGAGCTACTGTTCTTGTCAGTTTTCTAAGCAGAATTAAACTGGATATAGCCATTTGTGTAGGAAGCACAGTTCTTTTGTTCTGAGCAAGCTCACTGTACTGGCCCTATAGGAAACACAGTAGAGTAGAAGAGAGCTCTTTTCTCAAAAGCAGAGTGTGTTTCTTGTAAGGCGAGCTAGCGTTTGTTTCCCAGTCCTAAATGGAGTTGAATCACATGCAGTTTTTGGTCCTACGAGCAAGAGTTGTTTTCTGGTAAGGAAAGTCACTATTGCGCTCCCATTGACATACACATTACAAATAGCACTTGCGTCTGTTCCCAGCAAGTACAGTGTATTGGACTGAAGAGGAGCTACTGTTCTTGACAGTTTCCTCAGCAGAGTTGAACTAGATATGGCCCGTGTGCGTAGGAAGCACAGTTCTTTTGTTTTGAGCAAGCTCAGTGTTCAGAACCCATAGGACACATAGTAGAGAAGGAGAGTGCTCTTTTCTCAAAAGCAGAGTGTGTTTCTTGTAAGGCTGGCTATTGTTTGTTTCCCAGTCAGAAACGGAGTTGAATCTCATGCAGTTTCTGGTCCTACGAGCAAGAGTTTTTTTCTGGTAAGGAAAGTCACTATTGGGCTCCCATTGTCATACACAGGGCAAATAGCACTGGCATTTGTTCCCAGCATGTACAGTGTATTGGACTGAAGAGGATCTACTGTTCTTGTCAGGTTCCTAAGCAGAGTTGAACTAGATATGGCCCGTGTGTGTATGAAGCACAATTCTTCTGTTCTGAGCAAGCTCACTGTTCTGGCCCTATAGGAAACACAGTAGAGTAGAAGAGTACTCTTTTCTCAAAACAGAGTGTGTTTCTTGTAAGGCGAGCTAGCGTTTGTTTCCCCGTCCTAAATGGATTTGAATCACATGCAGTTTCTGGTCTTACGAGCAAAAGTTTTTTCTGGTAATAAGAGTCACTATTGCGCTCCCATTGTCATACACAGGGCAAAGAGCACTGGTATTTGTTCCCAGCATGTACAGTGTATTGGACTGAAGATGAGCTACTGTTCTTGTCAGGTTCCTAAGCAGAGTTGAACTAGATATGGCCCGTGTGTGTATGAAGCACATTTCTTCTGTTCTGAGCAAGCTCACTGTTCTGGCCCTATAGGAAACACCATACTGTAGATGTGTGCCCTATTCTCAAAAGCAGAGTGTGTTTCTTGTAAGGCGAGCTGGCGTTTGTTTCCCAATCCTAAATGGAGTTGAATCACATGCAGTTTCTGGTCCTACGAGCAAGAGTTGTTTTCTGGTAAGAAGAGTCACTATTGTGATCCCATTGCTGTACACAGTGCAAATAGCACTCGCGTCTGTTCCCAGCAAGTACAGTGTATTGGACTGAAGAGGAGCTACTGTTCTCGTCAGTTTCCTAAGCAGAGTTGAACTAGATATGGCCCGTGTGTGTAGGAAGCACAGTTCTTTTGGTCTGAGCAAGCTCATTGTTCTGGCCCTAAAGGAAACACAGTAGAGTAGAAGTGTGCCCTTTTCTCAAAAGCAGAGCTTGTTTCTTGTAAGGCAAGCTAGCGTTTGTTTCCCAGTCCTAAGTGGAGTTGAATCACATGCAGTTTCTGGTCCTACAAGCAAGAGTTGTTTTCTGGTAAAAAGAGTCACTATTGCGCTCCCAATGCCGTACACAGTGCAAATAGCACTCGCGTCTATTCCCAGCAAGTACAGTGTATTGGACTGAAGGGGATCTACTGTTCTTGTCAGTTTCCTAAGCAGAGTTGAACTAGATATGGCCCGTGTGTACAGGAAACACAGTTCTTTTGTTCTGAGCATGCTCACTGTTCGGACCCCATAGAAAACACAGTAGAGTAGAAGAGTGCTCTTTTCTCAAAAGCAGAGTGTGTTTCTTGTAAGGCGAGCTAGCGTTTGCTTCCCAGTCCTAAATGGATTTGAATCACATGCAGTTTTTGGTCCTAGAAGCAAGAGTTTTTTCTGGAAAGAAAAGTCACTATTGGGCTCCCATTGTCATACAAAGTGCAAATAGCAATGGCGTCTGTTCCCAGCAAGTACAGTGTATTGGACTGAAGAGGATCTACTGTTCTTGTCAGTTTCCTAAGCAGAATTGAACTAGATATGGCCCGTGTGTGTAGGAAGCACAGTTCTTTTGTTCTGAGCAAGCTCACTGTTTGGACCCCATAGGAAACACAGTAGAGTAGATGTGTGCCCTATTCTCAAAAGCAGAGTGTGTTTCTTGTAAGGCGAGCTAGCGTTTGCTTCCCAGTCCTTAATGGATTTGAATCACATGCAGTTTCTGGTCCTACAAGCAAAAGTTTTTTTTCTGGTAAGAAAAGTGACTATTGCGCTCCCATTGTCATACACAGTGCAAATAGCACTTGTGTCTGTTCCCAGCAAGTATAGTGTATTGGACTGAAGAGGAGCTACTGTTCTTGTCAGTTTCCTAATCAGAGTTGAACTAGATATGACCCGTGTGTGTAGGAAGCACATTTCATTTGTTCTGAGCAAGCTCACTGTTTGGACCCCATAGGAAACACAGTAGAGTAGGTGTGTGCCCTATTCTCAAAAGCAGAGTGTGTTTCTTGTAAGGCGAGCTGGCATTTGTTTCCCAATTTTAAATGGAGTTGAATCACATGCAGTTTCTGATCCTATGAGCAAGAGTTGTTTTCTGGTAAGAAGAGTCACTATTGTGCTCCCATTGCCATACACAGTGCAAATAGCACTCGCGTCTGTTCCCAGCAAGTACAGTGTATTAGACTGAAGAGGAGCTACTGTTCTTGTCAGTTTCCTAAGCAGAGTTGAACTAGATATGACCCGTGTGTGCAGGAAGCACAATTCTTTTGTTTTGAGCAAGCTCACTGTTTGGACCCCATAGGAAACACAGTAGAGAAGATGTGTGCCCTATTCTCCAAAGCAGAGCGAGTTTCTTGTAAGGCGAGCTAGCGTTTGTTACCCAGTCCTTTGTGGATTGAATCAAATGCAGTTTCTGGTCCTAAGAGCAAGAGTTGTTTTCTGGTAAGTAGAGTCACTATTGTGCTCCCATTGCCGTACACAGTACAAATAGCACTAGCGTCTGTTCCCAGTAAGTACAGTGTATTGGACTGAAGAGGAGCTACTGTTCTTGTCAGTTTCCTAGGCAGAGTTGAACTAGATATGGACCGTGTGTGTAGGAAGCACAGTTCTTTTGTTCTGAGCAAGCTCACTGTTCTGGCCCTATAGGAAACACAGCAGAGTAGAACAGTGCTCTTTTCTAAAAAGCAGAGTGTGTTTCTTGTAAGGCGAGCTAGCGTTTGTTTCCTAGTCCTAAATGGAGTTGAATCAAATGCAGTTGTTGGTCCTACGAGCAAGAGTTGTTTTCTGGTAAGAAGAGTCACTATTGCGCTCCCATTGCCATACACAGTACAAATAGCACTCGCGTCTGTTCCCAGCAAGTACAGTGTATTGGACTGAAGAGGAGCTACTGTTCTTGTCAGTTTCCTAAGCAGAGTTGAACTAGGTATGGCTGGTGTGTGTAGGAAGCACAGTTCTTTTGTACTCAGCAAGCTCACTGTTCTGGCCCTATAGGAAACACAGTAGCGTAGAAGTGTGCTCTTTCCTCAAAAGCAGAGTGTGTTTCTTGTAAGGCGAGCTAACGTTTGTTTCCCAGTCCTAAATGGAGTTGAATCACATGCAGTTTCAGGTCCTACGAGCAAGAGTTTTTTTCTGGTAAGGAAAGTCACTATTGTGCTCCCATTGCCATACATAGTGCAAATAGCTCTCGCGTCTGTTGCCAGCAAGTACAGTGTATTGGACTGAAGAGGAGCTACTGCTCTTGTCAGTTTCCTAAGCAGAGTTGAACTAAATATGACCCGTGTGTGTAGGAAGCACAGTTCTTTTGTTCTGAGCAAGCTCACTGTTTGGACCCCATAGGAAACACAGTAGAGTAGATGTGTGCCCTATTCTCAAAAGCAGAGTGTGTTTCTTGTAAGGCGAGATAGCGTTTGTTTCTCAATCCTAAATGGAGTTGAATCACATGCAGTTTCTGTTCCTACGGGCAAGAGTTGTTTTGAGGTAAGAAGAGTCACTATTGCGCTCCCATTGTCTTACACAGGGCAAATGGCACTGGCGTCTGTTCCCAGTAAGCACAGTGTATTGGGCTGAAGAGGAGCTAATGTTCTTGTCATTTTCCTAAGGAGAGTTGAATTAGATATGGCGTGAGTGTGTAGGAAGCACAGTTCTTTTGTTCTCAGCAACCTCACAGTTCGGACCCCATAGAAATCACAGTAGAGTTGAAGAGTGTACTTTACTCAAGAAGAAGAGTGTGTTTCTTGTAAGGTGAGCTAGCGTTTGTTTCCCAGTCCTAAATGGAGTTGAATGACATTCACTTTCTGGTCCTACGAACAAGAGTTGTTTTCTGGTAAGAAGAGTAACTATTGCGCTCCCATTGCTGTACACAGTGCAAATAGCACTCGCGAATGTGCCCAGCAAGTGCAGTGTATTGGACTGAAGAGGAGCTACGGTTCTCGTCAGTTTCCTAAGCAGAGTTGAACTAGATATGGCCCGTGTGTGTAGGAAGCACAGTTCTTTTCTTCTGAGCAAGCTCACTGTTCTGGCCCTATAGGAAACACAGTAGAGTAAAAGAGTGCTCTTTTCTCAAAAGCAGAGTGTGTTTCTTGTAAGGCGAGCTAGCGTTTGTTTCCCAGTCCTAAATGGAGTTGAATCACATGCAGTTTCTTGTCCTACAAGCAAGAGTTGTTTTCTGGTAAGAAGAGTCACTACTGCGCTCCCATTGTCATACACAGCACAAATAGCACTGGCTTCTGTTCCCAGCATGTACAGTGTATTGGACTGAAGAGGATCTACTGTTCTTGTCAGGTTCCTAAGCAGAGTTGAACTAGATATGGCCCATGTGTGTAGGAAGCACAGTTCTTTTGTACTCAGCAAGCTCACTGTTCTGGCGCTATAGGAAACACAGTAGAGTAGAAGAGTGCTCTTTCCTCAAAAGCAGAGTGTGTTTCTTGTAAGTCGAGCTAGCGTTTGTTTCCCAGTCCTAAATGTAGTTGAATCACATGCAGTTTCTGGTCCTAGGAGCAAGAATTGTTTTGTGGTACGAAGAGTCACTATTGCGCTCCTATTGTCATACACAATGCAAATAGTACTGGCGTCTGTTCCCAGCAAGTACAGTGTATTGGACTGAAGAGGATCTACTGTTCTTGTCAGTTTCCTAAGCAAAACTGAACTAGATATGGCCATGTGTAGGAAGCACAGTTCTTCTGTTCTGAGCAAGCTCACTGTTCTGGCGCTATAGGAAACACAGTAGAGTAGAAGAGTGCTGTTTTCTCAAAAGCAGAGTGTGTTTCTTGTAAGGCGAGCTAGTGTTTGTTTCCAAATTCTAAATGGAGTTGAATCACAT
Source organism: Peromyscus eremicus (assembly GCF_949786415.1). Classification (NCBI taxonomy): domain Eukaryota; kingdom Metazoa; phylum Chordata; class Mammalia; order Rodentia; family Cricetidae; genus Peromyscus; species Peromyscus eremicus. The sequence continues at coordinate 103,298 of NW_026734807.1, forward strand.
GCAGTTTTTGGTCCTACATGCAAGAGTTGTTTTCTGGTAAGGAAAGTCACTATTGCGCTCCCATTGCCATACACAGTGCAAATAGCCCTCGCATCTGTTCCCATCAAGTACAGTGTATTGGGCTTAAGAGGAGCTAATGTTCTTGTCATTTTCCTAAGCAGAGTTGAATTAGATATGGCGCGAGTGTGTATGAAGCACAGTTCTTTTGTTCTCAGCAACCTCACAATTCGGACCCCATAGTAATCAAAGTAGAGTTGAAGAGTGTACTTTACTCAAGAAGAAGAGTGTGTTTCTTGTAAGGTGAGCTAGCGTTTGTTTCCCAGTCCTAAATGGAGTTGAATGACATTCACTTTCTGGTCCTATGAACAAGAGTTGTTTTCTGGTAAGAAGAGTAACTATTGCGCTCCCATTGCTGTACACAGTGCAAAGAGCACTCGCGTATGTGCCCAGCAAGTGCAGTGTATTGGACTGAAGAGGAGCTACTGTTCTTGTCAGTTTCCTAAGCAGAGTTTAACTAGATATGACCCGTGTGTGTAGGAAGCACAGTTCTTTTGTTCTGAGCAAGCTCAATGTTTGGACCCCATAGGAAACACAGTAGAGTAGATGTGTGCCCTATTCTCAAAAGCAGAGTGTGTTTCTTGTTAGGTGAACTAGCGTTTTTCCCAATCCTAAATGGAGTTGAATCACATGCAGTTTCTGGTCCTACGAGCAAGAGTTGTTTTCTGGTAAGAAGAGTCACTATTGTGCTCCCATTGCTGTTCACAGTGCAAATAGCACTCGCGTCTGTTCCCAGCAAGTACAGTGTATTGGACTGAAGAGGAGCTACTGTTCTTGTTAGTTCCCTAAGCAGAGTTGAACTAGATATGGCCCGTGTGTGTAGGAAGCACAGTTCTTTTGTTCTGAGCAAGCTCACTGTTCTGGCGCTATAGGAAACACAGTAGAGTAGAAGAGTGCTGTTTTCTCAAAAGCAGAGTGTGTTTCTTTTAAGGCGAGCTAGCGTTTGTTTCCAAGTCCTAAATGGAGTTGAATCACATGCAGTTTCTGGTACTACACGCAAGAGTTGTTTTCTGGTAAGGAAAGTCACTATTGCGCTCCCATTGCTATACACAGTTCACATAGCACTCGCATCTGTTCCCAGCAAGTACAGTGTAATGGACTGAAGAGGAGCTACTGTTCTTGTTATTTTCCTAAGCAGAGTTGAATTAGATATGGCGTGAGTGTGTAGGAAGCACAGTTCTTTTGTTCTCAGCAAGCTCACTGTTCGGACCACATAGAAAACACAGTAGAGTAGAAGAGTGCGTTTTCTCAAAAGCAGAGTGTGTTTCTTGTAAGGCGAGCTTGCGTTTGTTTCCCAGTCCTAAATGGAGTTGAATCACATGCAGTTTTTGGACCTATGAGCAAGAGTTGTTTTTTGGTAAGGAAAGTCACTATTGCGCTCCATTTCCATACACAGTGCAAATAGCACTCGCGTCTGTTCGAAGCAAGTACAGTGTATTGGACTGAAGAGGAGCTACTGTTCTCGTCAGTCCAAAGCAGAGTTGAACTAGATATGGCCCGTGTGTGTAGGCAGCACAGTTCTTTTGTTATGAGAAAGCTCACTGTTCTGGCCCTGTAAGAAACACAGTAGAGTAGAAGAGTGCTCTTTTCTAAAAAACAGAGTGTGTTTCATGTCAGGCGAGCTAGCGTTTGTTTCCCAGTCCTAAATGGAGCTGAATCACATGCAGTTTCTGGTCCTAGGAGCAAGAGTTGTTTTCTGGTAAGAAGAGTCACTATTATGCTCCCATTGTCATACACAGGGCAAAAAGCACTGGTGTCTGTTCCCAGCATGTACAGTGTATTGGACTGAAGAGGAGCTACTGTTCTTGTCAGGTTCCTAAGCAGAGTTGAACTAGATATGGCCCGTGTGTGTAGGAAGAACAGTTCTTTTTTTCTCAGCAATCTCTCTGTTCTTGCCCTATAGGAAACACATTAGAGTAGAAGAGTGCTCTTTTCTCAAAAGCAGAGTGTGTTTCTAGAAAGGCGAGCTAGTGTTTGTTTCCCAGTCCTAAATAGAGTTGAATCACATGCATTTTCTGGTCCTAAGAGCAAGAGTTGTTTTCTGGTAAGAAGAGTCACTGTTGTGCTCCCATTGCTGTTCTCAGTGCAAATAGCACTGTCGTCTGTTCCCAGCATGTACAGTGTATTGGACTGAAGAGGAGCTACTCTTCTTGTCAGTTTCCAAACCAGAATTGAACTAGAAATGACCCGTGTGTGTAGGAAGCACAGTTCTTTTGTTCTGAACAAGCTCACTGTTCTGGCCCTATACCAAATACAGTAGAGTAGAAGAGTGCTCTTTTCTCAAAAGCAGAGTGTGTTTTTTGTAAGGCAAGCTAGGGTTTGTTTCCCAGTCCTAAATGGAGTTGAATCAAATGCAGTTTTTGGTCTTACGAGCAAGAGTTGTTTTCTGGTAAGAAGAGTCACTAATGCGCTCCCATTGCCATACACAGTGCAAATAGCACTCGCGTCTGTTCCCAGCAATTACAGTGTATTGGACTGAAGAGGAGCTACTGTTCTTGTCAGTTTCCTAAGCAGAATTGAACTAGATATGGCCCGTGTCTAGGAAGCACATTTCTTTTGTTCTGAGCAAGCTCAATGTTCTGGCCCTACAAGAAACACTGTAGAGTAGAAGAGTGCTCTTTTCTCAAAAGCAGAGTGTGTTTCTTGTAAGGCGAGCTAGCGTTTCTTTCCCAGTCCTAAATCGAGTTGAATCACATGCAGTTTCTGGTCCTACGAGCAAGAGTTGTTTTTGGTAAGAAGAGTCACTATTGCGCTCCCTTTGTCATTCACAGTGCAAATAGCACTGGCGTCTGTTCCCAGCAAGTACAGTGTATTGGACTGAAGAGGATCTACTGTTCTTGTCATTTTCCTAAGCAGAGTTGAACTAGATATGGCCCGTGTGTGTAGGAAGCACGGTTCTTTTGTTCTGAGCAAGCTCACTGTTCTGGCCCTATAGGTAACACAGTAGAGTAGAAGTGTGACCTTTTCTCAAAGCAGAGCGTGTTTCTTGTAAGGCGAGCTAGCGTTTGTTTCCCAGTCCTAAGTGGAGTTGAATAACATGCAGTTTCTTTTCCTATGAGCAAGAGTTGTTTTCTGGTAAGAAGAGTCACTATTGTGCTCCCATTGCTGCACACAGTGCAAATAGCACTCGCGTCTGTTCCCAGCAAGTACAGTGTATTGGACTGAAGAGGATCTATTGTTCTTGTCAGTTTCCTAAGGAGAATTGAACTAGATATGGCCGTGTGTGTAGGAAGCACAGTTCTTTTGTTCTGAGCAAGCTCACTGTTCTGGCGCTAAAGGAAACACAGTAGAGTAGAAGAGTGCTCCTTCCTCAAAAGCAGAGTGTGTTATTGTAAGGAGAGCTAGCATTTGTTTCCCAGTCCTAAATGGAGTTGAATCACATGCAGTTTTTGGTCCTACGAGCAAGAGTTGCTTTCTGGTAAGGAAAGTCACTATTGCGCTCCCATTGCCATACACAGTGCAAATAGCACTGGCATCTGTTGCCAGCAAGTACAGTGTATTGGACTGAAGAGGAGCTACTTCTCTTGTCAGTTTCCTAAGCAGAGTTGAACTAGATATGGCCCGTGTGTGTAGGAAGCACAGTTCTTTTGTTCTGAGCAAGTTCTCTGTTTGGACCCCATAGGAAACACAGTAGAGTAGAAGAGTGCTCTTTTGTCAAAAGCAGAGTGTGTTTCTTGTAAGGCGAGCTAGCGTTTGTTTCCCAGTCCTAAATGGAGTTGAAATACACATATAGTTTCTGGTCCTACGAGCAAGAGTTGTTTTCTGGTAAGAAGAGTCCATTTTGCGCTCCCTTTGCCATACACAGTACAAATAGCACTCGCGTCTGTTCCCAGCAAGTACAGTGTATTGGACTGAAGAGAGGCTACTGTTCTTGTCAGTTTCCTAAGCAGAATTGAACTAGATATGGCCCGTGTGTGTAGGAAGCACAGTTCTTTTGTTCTGAGCAAGCTCACTGTTCTGGCCCTATAGGAAACACAGTAGAGTAGAGGAGTGCTCTTTTCTCAAAAGCAGAGTGTGTTTCTTGTAAGTCTAGCTAGTGTTTGTTTCCCAGTCCTAAATGGAGGTAAATCAAATGCAGTTTTTGGTCCTACGAGCAAGAGTTGTTTTCTGGTAAGAAGAGTCACTATTGCGCTCCCATTGCCATACACAGTAAAAATAGCACTCGCGTCTGTTCCCAGCAAGTACAGTGTATTTGACTGAAGAGGAGCTACTGTTCTTGTCAGTTTCCTAAGCAGAGTTGAACTAGATATGGCCCGTGTGTGTAGGAAGCATGGTTCTTTTGTTCTGAGCAAGCTCACTTTTCGGACCCTATAGGAAACACAGTAGAGTAGAAGTGTGACCTTTTCTCAAAGCAGAGAGTGATTCTTGTAAGGCGAGCTAGCGTTTGTTTCCCAGTCCTTAGTGGAGTTGAATAACATGCAATTTTTGGTCTTATGAGCAAGAGTTGTTTTCTGGTAAGAAGAGTCACTATTGTGCTCCCATTTCTGTACACAGTGCAAATAGCACTCGCGTCTGTTCCCAGCAAGTACAGTATATTGGACTGAAGAGGAGCTACTGTTCTTGTCAGTTTCCTAAGCAGAGTTGAACTAGATATGGCCCGTGTGTGTAGGAAGCACAGTTCTTTTGTTCTCAGCAAGCTCAATGTTCTGGCACTATAGGAAACACAGTAGAGTAGAAGAGTGCTCTTTTCTCAAAAGCAGCGTGTGTTTCTAGTAAGGCTACCTAGCGTTTGCTTCCCAGTCCTAAATGGAGTTGAATCCCATGCAGTTTCTTGTCCTACGAGCAAGAGTTGTTTTCTGGTAAGAAGAGTCACTATTGGGCTTCGATTGTCATACACAGGGCAAATAGCACTGGTGTCTGTTCCCAGCATGTACAGTGTATTAGACTGAAGAGGATCTACTGTTCTTGTGAGGTTCCTAAGCAGAGTTGAACTAGATATGACCCGTTTGTGTAGTAAGCACAGTTCTTTTTTTCTGAGCAAGCTCTCTGTTTTGGCCCTACAGGAAGCACAGTAGAATAAAAGAGTGCTCTTTTCTCAAAAGCAGAGTGTGTTTCTTGTAAGGCGAGCTAGCGTTTGTTTCCCAGTGCTAAATGGAGTTGAATCCCATGCAGTTTCTGGTCCTACGAGCAAGAGTTGTTTTCTGGTAAGAAGAGTCACTATTGCGCTCCCATATTCATACACAGTGTAATAGCACTGGTGTCTGTTCCCAGCAAGTACAGTGTATTGGACTGAAGAGGATCTACTGTTCCTGTCAGTTTCCTAAGCAGAGTTGAACTAGATATGGCCTGTGTGTGTAGGAAGCACAGTTCTTTTGTTCTCAGCAAGCTCACTGTTCGGACCCCATAGGAAACACAGTAGAGTAGATGTGTGCCCTATTCTCAAAAGCAGAGCGTGTTTCTTGTAAGGCAAGCTAGCGTTTGTTTCCCATCCCTAAGTGGATTGAATCAAATGCAGGTTCAGGTCCTAAGAGCAAGAGTTGTTTTCTGGTAAGAAGAGTCACTATTGTGCATCCATTGCCGTACACAGAGCAAATAGCACTCGCGTCTGTTCCCAGCAATTACAGTGTAATGGACTGAAAAGGATCTACTGTTCTCCTCAGTTTCCTAAGCAGAGTTGAACTAGATATGGCCCGTGTGTGTAGGAAGCACAGTTCTTTTGTTCTGAGCAAGCTCACTGTTCTGGTCCTATAGGAAACACAGTAGAGTAGAAGAGTGCTCTTTTCTCAAAAGCAGAGTGTGTTTCTTGTAAGGCGAGCTTGCGTTTGTTTCCCAGTCCTAAATGGAGTTGAATCTCATGCAGTTTCTGGTCCTATGAGCAAGAGTTGTTTTGTGGTATGAAGAGTCACAATTGCGCTCCCATTGCCATACACAGTGCAAATAGCACTCGCATCTGTTCCCAGCAAGTACAGTGTATTGGACTGAAGAGGATCTACTGTTCTTGTCAGTTTTCTAAGGAGAATTGAACTAGATATGGCCGTGTGTGTAGGAAGCACAGTTCTTTTGTTCTGAGCAAGCTCACTGTTCTCGAGCTAAAGGAAACACAGTAGAGTAGAAGAGTGCTCCTTCCTCAAAAGCAGAGTGTGTTACTTGTAAGGCGAGGTAGCATTTGTTTCCCAGTCCTAAATGGAGTTGAATCACATGGAGTTTTTGGTCCTACGAGCAAGAGTTGCTTTCTGGTAAGGAAAGTCACTATTGTGCTCCCATTGCCATACACAGTGCAAATAGCACTGGCATCTGTTGCCAGCAAGTACAGTGTATTGGACTGAAATGGAGCTACTTCTCTTGTCAGTTTCCTCAGCAGAGATGAACTAGATATGGCCCGAGTGTAGGAAGCACAGTTCGTTTGTTCTGAGCAAGTTCTCTGTTTGGACCCCATAGGAAACACAGTAGAGTAGAAGAGTGCTCTTTTGTCAAAAGTAGAGTGTGTTTCTTGTAAGGCGAGCTAGCGTTTGTTTCCCAGTCCTAAATGGAGTTGAAATACACATGCAGTTTCTGGTCCTATGAGCAAGAGTTGTTTTCTGGTAATGAGAGTCCATTTTGTGCTCCCTTTGCCATACACAGTACAAATAGCACTCGCGTCTGTTCCCAGCAAGTACAGTGTATTGGACTGAAGAGAGGCTACTGTTCTTGTCAGTTTTGTAAGCAGAATTGAACTAGATATGGCCCGTGTGTGTAGGAAGCACAGTTCTTTTGTTCTGAGCAAGCTCACTGTTCTGGCCCTATAGGAAACACAGTAGAGTAGAGGAGTTCTCTTTTCTCAAAAGCAGAGTGTGTTTCTTGTAAGTCTAGCTAGCGTTTGTTTCCCAGTCCTAAATGGAGGTGAATCAAATGCAGTTTTTGGTCCTACGAGCAAGAGTTGTTTTCTGGTAAGAAGAGTCACTATTCCGCTCCCATTGCCATACACACTAAAAATAGCACTCGCGTCTGTTCCCAGCAAGTACAGTGTGTTGGACTGAAGAGGATCTACTGTTCTTGTCAGTTTCCTAAGCAGAGTTGAACTAGATATGGCACATATGTGTAGGAAGCACAGTTCTTTTGTTCTGAGCAAGCTCACTGTTCTGGCCCTATAGGAAACACAGTAGAGGAGAAGAGTGCTCTTTTCTCAAAAGCAGAAAGTGTTTCTTGTAAGGCGAGCTAGTGTTTGTTTCCCAGTTCTAAATGGAGTTGAATCACATGCAGTTTCTGGTCCTACGAGCAAGAGTTGTTTTCTGTTAAGAAGAGTCACTATTGCGCTCCCATTGCCATACACAGCGCAAATCGCACTGGCGTTTGTTCCCAGCATGTACAGTGTATTGGACTGAAGAGGATCTACTGTTCTTGTCAGTTTACTAAGCAGAATTGAACGAAATATGGCCCTGTGTAGGAAGCACATTTCTTTTGTTCTGAGGAATCTCACTGTTCTGGCGCTATTGGAAACACAGTAGAGTAGAAGAGTGCTGTTTTCTCAAAAGCAGAGTGGGTTTCTTGTAAGGCGAGCTTGCATTTGTTTCCAAGTCCTAAATGGAGTTGAATCACATGCAGTTTCTGGTCCTACACGCAAGAGTTGTTTTCTGGTAAGGAAAGTCACTATTGTGCTCCCATTGCCATACACAGTGCAAATAGCACTCGCATCTGTTCCCAGCAAGTACAGTGTATTGGACTGAAGAGGAGCTACTGTTCATGTCATTTTCCTAAGCAGAGTTGAATTAGATATGGCGTGAGTGTGTAGGAAGCACAGTTCTTTTGTTCTCAGCAAGCTCACTGTTCGGAACCCATAAAAAACACAGTAGAGTAGAAGAGTGCTCTTTACTCAAATAGAAGACTGTGTTTCTTGTAAGGCGAGCTAGTGTTTGTTTCCCAGTCCTAAATGGAGTTGAATCACATGCAGTTTTTGGTCCTACGAGCAAGAGTTGTTTTTTGGTAAGGAAAGTCACTATTGCGCTCCATTTCCATACACAGTGCAAATAGCACTCGCGTCTGTTCGAAGCAAGTACAGTGTATTGGACTGAAGAGGAGCTACTGATCTCGTCAGTTTCCAAAGCAGAGTTGAACTAGATATGGCCCGTGTGTGTAGGAAGCACAGTTCTTTTGTTCTGACCAAGCTCACTGTTCGGGCCCTATAGGAAACACTGTAGAGTAGAAGAGTGCTCTTTTCTAAAAAACTGAGTGTGTTTCATGTCAGGCGAGCTAGCGTTTGTTTCACAGTCCAAAATAGAGCTGAATCACATGCAGTTTCTGGTCCTAGGAGCAAGAGTTGTTTTCTGGTAAGAAGAGTCACTATTGTGCTCCCATTGCCGTACACAGTACAAATAGCACTCGTGTCTGTTCCCAGCAAGTACAGAGTATTGGACTGAAGAGGAGCTACTCTTCTTATCAGTTTCCTAAGCAGAGTTGAACTAGATATGGCCCGTGTGTGTAGGAAGCACAGTTCTTTTGTTCTGAGCAAGCTCACTGTTCTGGCCCTATAGGAAACACAGTAGAGTAGAAGAATGCTCCTTTCTCAAAAGCAGAAAGTGTTTCTTGTAAGGCAAGCTAGTGTTTGTTTCCCAGTTCTAAATGGAGTAAATCACATGCAGTTTCTGGTCCTAAGAGCAAGAGTTGTTTTCTGTTAAGAAGAGTCACTATTGTGCTCCCATTTCCGTACACAGTGCAAATAGCCCTCGCGTCTGTTCCCAGCAAGTACAGTGTATTGGACTGAAGAGGAGCTACTGTTCTTGTGAGTTTCCTAGCAGAGTTGAACTACATATGGCCCGTGTGTGTAGGAAGCACAGTTCTTTTTTTCTCAGCAAGCTCACTGTTCGGACACAATAGGAAACACAGTAGAGTAGAAGAGTGCTCTTTTCTCAAAAGCAGAGTGTGTTTCTTGTAAGGCAAGCTAGGGTTTGTTTCCCAGTCCTAAATGGAGTTGAATCAAATGCAGTTTTTGGTCTTACGAGCAAGAGTTGTTTTCTGGTAAGAAGAGTCACTATTGCACTCCAATTGCCATACACAGTGCAAATAGCACTCGCGTCTGTTTTCAGCAAGTACAGTGTATTGGACTGAAGAGGAGCTACTGTTCTTGTCAGTTTCCTGAGCAGAATTGAACTAGATATGGCCCGTGTCTAGGAAGCAAAGTTCTTTTGTTCTGAGCAAGCTCACTGTTCTGGCCCTACAGGAAACACAGTAGAGTAGAAGAGTGCTCTTTTCTCAAAAGCAGAGTGTGTTTCTTAAAGGCGAGCTATCGTTTGTTTCCCAGTCCTAAATCAAGTTGAATCACATGCAGTTTCTGGTCCTACGAGCAACAGTTGTTTTTGCTAAGAAGAGTCATTATTGTGCTCCCTTTGTCATTCACAGTGCAAATAGCACTGGCATCTGTTCCCAGCAGGTACAGTGTATTGGACTGAAGAGGATCTACTGTTCTTGTCAGTTTCCTAAGCAGAGTTGAACTAGATATGGCCCGTGTGTGTAGGAAGCATGGTTCTTTTGTTCTGAGCAAGCTCACTGTTCGGACCCTATAGGAAACACAGTAGAGTAGAAGTGGGACCTTTTCTCAAAGCAGAGCGTGATTCTTGTAAGGCGAGCTAGCGTTTGTTTCCCAGTCCTTAGTGGAGTTGAATAACATGCAATTTTTGGTCTTATGAGCAAGAGTTGTTTTCTGGTAAGAAGAGTCACTATTGTGCTCCCATTGCTGTACACAGTGCAAATAGCACTCCCGTCTGTTCCCAGCAAGTACAGTATATTGCACTGAAGAGGAGCTACTGTTCTTGTCAGTTTCCATAGCAGAGTTGAACTAGATATGGCCCGTGTGTGGAGGAAGCACAGTTCTTTTGTTCTCAGCAAGCTCAATGTTCTGGCACTATAGGAAACACAGTAGAGTAGAAGAGTGCTCTTTTCTCAAAAGCAGAGTGTGTTTCTAGTAAGGCTAGCTAGCGTTTGCTTCCCAGTCCTAAATGGAGTTGAATCCCATGCAGTTTCTTGTCCTACGAGCAAGAGTTGTTTTCTGGTAAGAAGAGTCACTATTGGGCTTCCATTGTCATACACAGGGCAAATAGCACTGGCGTCTGTTTCCAGCATGTACAGTGTATTAGACTGAAGAGGATCTACTGTTCTTGTGAGGTTCCTAAGCAGAGTTGAACTAGATATGACCCGTGTGTGTAGTAAGCACAGTTCTTTTTTTCTGAGCAAGCTCTCTGTTTTGGCCCTACAGGAAGCACAGTAGAATAAAAGAGTGCTCTTTTCTCAAAAGCAGAGTGTGTTTCTTGTAAGGCGAGCTAGCGTTTGTTTCCCAGTGCTAAATGGAGTTGAATCCCATGCAGTTTCTGGTCCTACGAGCAAGAGTTGTTTTCTGGTAAGAAGAGTCACTATTGCGCTCCCATATTCATACACAGTGCAAATAGCACTGGCGTCTGTTCCCAGCAAGTACAGTGTATTGGACTGAAGAGGATCTACTGTTCCTGTCAGTTTCCTAAGCAGAGTTGAACTAGATATGGCCCGTGTGTGTAGGAAGCACAGTTCTTTTGTTCTGAGCAAGCTCACTGTTCTGGCCCTATAGGAAACACAGCAGAGTAGAGGAGTTCTCTTTTCTCAAAAGCAGAGTGTGTTTCTTGTAAGTCTAGCTAGCGTTTGTTTCCCAGTCCTAAATGGAGGTGAATCAACTGCAGTTTTTGGTCCTACGAGCAAGAGTTGTTTTCTGGTAAGAAGAGTCACTATTGCGCTCCCATTGCCATACACACTAAAAATAGCACTCGCGTCTGTTCCCAGCAAGTACAGTGTATTGGACTGAAGAGGAGCTACTGTTCTTGTCAGTTTCCTAAGCAGAGTTGAACTAGATATGGCACATATGTGTAGGAAGCACAGTTCTTTTGTTCTTAGCAAGCTCACTGTTCTGGCCCTATAGGAAACACAGTAGAGGAGAAGAGTGCTCTTTTCTCAAAAGCAGAAAGTGTTTCTTGTAAGGCGAGCTAGTGTTTGTTTCCCAGTTCTAAATGGAGTTGAATCACATGCAGTTTCTGGTCCTACGAGCAAGAGTTGTTTTCTGTTAAGAAGAGTCACTATTGCGCTCCCATTGCCATACACAGCGCAAATCGCACTGGCGTTTGTTCCCAGCATGTACAGTGTATTGGACTGAAGAGGATCTACTGTTCTTGTCAGTTTACTAAGCAGAATTGAACGAAATATGGCCCTGTGTAGGAAGCACAGTTCTTTTGTTCTGAGGAATCTCACTGTTCTGGCGCTATTGGAAACACAGTAGAGTAGAAGAGTGCTGTTTTCTCAAAAGCAGAGTGGGTTTCTTGTAAGGAGAGCTAGCATTTGTTTCCAAGTCCTAAATGGAGTTGAATCACATGCAGTTTCTGGTCCTACACGCAAGAGTTGTTTTCTGGTAAGGAAAGTCACTATTGTGCTCCCATTGCCATACACAGTGCAAATAGCACTCGCATCTGTTCCCAGCAAGTACAGTGTATTGGACTGAGGAGGAGCTACTGTTCATGTCATTTTCCTAAGCAGAGTTGAATTAGATATGGCGTGAGTGTGTAGGAAGCACAGTTCTTTTGTTCTCAGCAAGCTCACTGTTCGGAACCCATAGAAAACACAGTAGAGTAGAAGAGTGCTCTTTACTCAAAAAGAAGACTGTGTTTCTTGTAAGGCGAGCTAGTGTTTGTTTCCCAGTCCTAAATGGAGTTGAATCACATGCAGTTTTTGGTCCTACGAGCAAGAGTTGTTTTTTGGTAAGGAAAGTCACTATTGCGCTCCATTTCCATACACAGTGCAAATAGCACTCGCGTCTGTTCGAAGCAAGTACAGTGTATTGGACTGAAGAGGAGCTACTGATCTCGTCAGTTTCCAAAGCAGAGTTGAACTAGATATGGCCCGTGTGTGTAGGAAGCAGAGTTCTTTTGTTCTGACCAAGCTTACTGTTCTGGCCCTATAGGAAACACTGTAGAGTAGAAGAGTGCTCTTTTCTCAAAAACTGAGTGTGTTTCATGTCAGGCGAGCTAGCGTTTGTTTCCCAGTCCAAAATAGAGCTGAATCACATGCAGTTTCTGGTGCTAGGAGCAAGAGTTGTTTTCTTGTAAGAAGAGTCACTATTGTGCTCCCATTGCCGTACACAGTGCAAATAGCACTCGTGTCTGTTCCCAGCAAATACAGTGTATTGGACTGAAGAGGAGCTACTGTTCTTGTCAGTTTCCTAAGCAGAGTTGAACTAGATATGGCCCGTGTGTGTAGGAAGCAAAGTTCTTTTGTTCTGAGCAAGCTCACTGTTCTGGCCCTATAGGAAACACAGTAGAGTCGCAGAGTGCTCCTTTCTCAAAAGCAGAAAGTGTTTCTTGTAAGGCAAGCTAGTGTTTGTTTCCCAGTTCTAAATGGAGTAAATCACATGCAGTTTCTGGTCCTAAGGGCAAGAGTTGTTTTCTGGTAAGAAGAGTCACTATTGCGCTCCCATTTCCGTACACAGTGCAAATAGCCCTCGCATCTGTTCCCAGCAAGTACAGTGTATTGGACTGAAGAGGAGCTACTGTTCTTGTGAGTTTCCTAAGCAGAGTTGAACTATATATGGCCCGTGTGTGTAGGAAGCACAGTTCTTTTTTTCTCAGCAAGCTCACTGTTCGGACACAATAGGAAACACAGTAGAGTAGAAGAGTGCTCTTTTCTCAAAAGCAGAGTGTGTTTCTTGTAAGGCAAGCTAGGGTTTGTTTCCCAGTCCTAAATGGAGTTGAATCAAATGCAGTTTATGGTCTTAGGAGCAAGAGTTGTTTTCTGGTAAGAAGAGTCACTATTGCACTCCAATTGCCATACACAGTGCAAGTAGCACTCGCGTCTGTTTTCAGCAAGTACAGTATTGGACTGAAGAGGAGCTACTGTTCTTGTCAGTTTCCTGAGCAGAATTGAACTAGATATGGCCCGTGTCTAGGAAGCAAAGTTCTTTTGTTCTGAGCAAGCTCACTGTTCTGGCCCTACAGGAAACACAGTAGAGTAGAAGAGTGCTCTTTTCTCAAAAGCAGAGTGTGTTTCTTGAAAGGCGAGCTAGCGTTTGTTTCCCAGTCCTAAATCGAGTTGAATCACATGCAGTTTCTGGTCCTACGAGCAACAGTTGTTTTTGCTAAGAAGAGTCATTATTGCGCTCCCTTTGTCATTCACAGTGCAAATAGCACTGGCGTCTGTTCCCAGCAAGTACAGTGTATTGGACTGAAGAGGATCTACTGTTCTTGTCAGTTTCCTAAGCAGAGTTGAACTAGATATGGCCTGTGTGTGTAGGAAGCATGGTTCTTTTGTTCTGAGCAAGCTCACTGTTCGGACCCTATAGGAAACACAGTAGAGTAGAAGTGGGACCTTTTCTCAAAGCAGAGCGTGATTCTTGTAAGGCGAGCTAGCGTTTGTTTCCCAGTCCTTAGTGGAGTTGAATAACATGCAATTTTTGGTCTTATGAGCAAGAGTTGTTTTCTGGTAAGAAGAGTCACTATTGTGCTCCCATTGCTGTACACAGTGCAAATAGCACTCCCGTCTGTTCCCAGCAAGTACAGTATATTGGACTGAAGAGGAGCTACTGTTCTTGTCAGTTTCCTAATCAGAGTTGAACTAGATATGGCCCGTGTGTGGAGGAAGCACAGTTCTTTTGTTCTCAGCAAGCTCAATGTTCTGGCACTATAGGAAACACAGTAGAGTAGAAGAGTGCTCTTTTCTCAAAAGCAGAGTGTGTTTCTAGTAAGGCTAGCTAGCGTTTGCTTCCCAGTCCTAAATGGAGTTGAATCCCATGCAGTTTCTTGTCCTACGAGCAAGAGTTGTTTTCTGGTAAGAAGAGTCACTATTGGGCTTCCATTGTCATACACAGGGCAAATAGCACTGGCGTCTGTTTCCAGCATGTACAGTGTATTAGACTGAAGAGGATCTACTGTTCTTGTGAGGTTCCTAAGCAGAGTTGAACTAGATATGACCCGTGTGTGTAGTAAGCACAGTTCTTTTTTTCTGAGCAAGCTCTCTGTTTTGGCCCTACAGGAAGCACAGTAGAATAAAAGAGTGCTCTTTTCTCAAAAGCAGAGTGTGTTTCTTGTAAGGCGAGCTAGCGTTTGTTTCCCAGTGCTAAATGGAGTTGAATCCCATGCAGTTTCTGGTCCTACGAGCAAGAGTTGTTTTCTGGTAAGAAGAGTCACTATTGCGCTCCCATATTCATACACAGTGCAAATAGCACTGGCGTCTGTTCCCAGCAAGTACAGTGTATTGGACTGAAGAGGATCTACTGTTCCTGTGAGTTTCCTAAGCAGAGTTGAACTAGATATGGCCCGTGTGTGTAGGAAGCACAGTTCTTTTGTTCTGAGCAAGCTCACTGTTCTGGCCCTATAGGAAACACAGCAGAGTAGAGGAGTTCTCTTTTCTCAAAAGCAGAGTGTGTTTCTTGTAAGTCTAGCTAGCGTTTGTTTCCCAGTCCTAAATGGAGGTGAATCAACTGCAGTTTTTGGTCCTACGAGCAAGAGTTGTTTTCTGGTAAGAAGAGTCACTATTGCACTCCCATTGCCATACACACTAAAAATAGCACTCGCGTCTGTTCCCAGCAAGTACAGTGTATTGGACTGAAGAGGAGCTACTGTTCTTGTCAGTTTCCTAAGCAGAGTTGAACTAGATATGGCACATATGTGTAGGAAGCACAGTTCTTTTGTTCTTAGCAAGCTCACTGTTCTGGCCCTATAGGAAACACAGTAGAGGAGAAGAGTGCTCTTTTCTCAAAAGCAGAAAGTGTTTCTTGTAAGGCGAGCTAGTGTTTGTTTCCCAGTTCTAAATGGAGTTGAATCACATGCAGTTTCTGGTCCTACGAGCAAGAGTTGTTTTCTGGTAAGAAGAGTCACTATTGCGCTCCCATTGCCATACACAGCGCAAATCGCACTGGCGTTTGTTCCCAGCATGTACAGTGTATTGGACTGAAGAGGATCTACTGTTCTTGTCAGTTTACTAAGCAGAATTGAACGAAATATGGCCCTGTGTAGGAAGCACAGTTCTTTTGTTCTGAGGAATCTCACTGTTCTGGCGCTATTGGAAACACAGTAGAGTAGAAGAGTGCTGTTTTCTCAAAAGCAGAGTGGGTTTCTTGTAAGGAGAGCTAGCATTTGTTTCCAAGTCCTAAATGGAGTTGAATCACATGCAGTTTCTGGTCCTACACGCAAGAGTTGTTTTCTGGTAAGGAAAGTCACTATTGTGCTCCCATTGCCATACACAGTGCAAATAGCACTCGCATCTGTTCCCAGCAAGTACAGTGTATTGGACTGAAGAGGAGCTACTGTTCATGTCATTTTCCTAAGCAGAGTTGAATTAGATATGGCGTGAGTGTGTAGGAAGCACAGTTCTTTTGTTCTCAGCAAGCTCACTGTTCGGAACCCATAGAAAACACAGTAGAGTAGAAGAGTGCTCTTTACTCAAAAAGAAGACTGTGTTTCTTGTAAGGCGAGCTAGTGTTTGTTTCCCAGTCCTAAATGGAGTTGAATCACATGCAGTTTTTGGTCCTATGAGCAAGAGTTGTTTTTTGGTAAGGAAAGTCACTATTGCGCTCCATTTCCATACACAGTGCAAAAAGCACTCGCGTCTGTTCGAAGCAAATACAGTGTATTGGACTGAAGAGGAGCTACTGATCTCGTCAGTTTCCAAAGCAGAGTTGAACTAGATATGGCCCGTGTGTGTAGGAAGCAGAGTTCTTTTGTTCTGACCAAGCTTACTGTTCTGGCCCTATAGGAAACACTGTAGAGTAGAAGAGTGCTCTTTTCTCAAAAACTGAGTGTGTTTCATGTCAGGCGAGCTAGCGTTTGTTTCCCAGTCCAAAATAGAGCTGAATCACATGCAGTTTCTGGTGCTAGGAGCAAGAGTTGTTTTCTTGTAAGAAGAGTCACTATTGTGCTCCCATTGCCGTACACAGTGCAAATAGCACTCGTGTCTGTTCCCAGCAAATACAGTGTATTGGACTGAAGAGGAGCTACTGTTCTTGTCAGTTTCCTAAGCAGAGTTGAACTAGATATGGTCCGTGTGTGTAGGAAGCAAAGTTCTTTTGTTCTGAGCAAGCTCACTGTTCTGGCCCTATAGGAAACACAGTAGAGTCGCAGAGTGCTCCTTTCTCAAAAGCAGAAAGTGTTTCTTGTAAGGCAAGCTAGTGTTTGTTTCCCAGTTCTAAATGGAGTAAATCACATGCAGTTTCTGGTCCTAAGGGCAAGAGTTGTTTTCTGGTAAGAAGAGTCACTATTGCGCTCCCATTTCCGTACACAGTGCAAATAGCCCTCGCGTCTGTTCCCAGCAAGTACAGTGTATTGGACTGAAGAGGAGCTACTGTTCTTGTGAGTTTCCTAAGCAGAGTTGAACTATATATGGCCCGTGTGTGTAGGAAGCACAGTTCTTTTTTTCTCAGCAAGCTCACTGTTCTGACACAATAGGAAAAACAGTAGAGTAGAAGAGTGCTCTTTTCTCAAAAGCAGAGTGTGTTTCTTGTAAGGCAAGCTAGGGTTTGTTTCCCAGTCCTAAATGGAGTTGAATCAAATGCAGTTTATGGTCTTACGAGCAAGAGTTGTTTTCTGGTAAGAAGAGTCACTATTGCACTCCAATTGCCATACACAGTGCAAGTAGCACTCGCGTCTGTTTTCAGCAAGTACAGTATTGGACTGAAGAGGAGCTACTGTTCTTGTCAGTTTCCTGAGCAGAATTGAACTAGATATGGCCCGTGTCTAGGAAGCAAAGTTCTTTTGTTCTGAGCAAGCTCACTGTTCTGGCCCTACAGGAAACACAGTAGAGTAGAAGAGTGCTCTTTTCTCAAAAGCAGAGTGTGTTTCTTGAAAGGCGAGCTAGCGTTTGTTTCCCAGTCCTAAATCGAGTTGAATCACATGCAGTTTCTGGTCCTATGAGCAACAGTTGTTTTTGCTAAGAAGAGTCATTATTGCGCTCCCTTTGTCATTCACAGTGGAAATAGCACTGGCGTCTGTTCCCAGCAAGTACAGTGTATTTGACTGAAGAGGATCTACTGTTCTTGTCAGTTTCCTAAGCAGAGTTGAACTAGATATGGCCCGTGTGTGTAGGAAGCATGGTTCTTTTGTTCTGAGCAAGCTCACTGTTCGGACCCTATAGGAAACACAGTAGAGTAGAAGTGGGACCTTTTCTCAAGGCAGAGCGTGATTCTTGTAAGGCGAGCTAGCGTTTGTTTCCCAGTCCTTAGTGGAGTTGAATAACATGCAATTTTTGGTCTTATGAGCAAGAGTTGTTTTCTGGTAAGAAGAGTCACTATTGTGCTCCCATTGCTGTACACAGTGCAAATAGCACTCCCGTCTGTTCCCAGCAAGTACAGTATATTGGACTGAAGAGGAGCTACTGTTCTTGTCAGTTTCCTAATCAGAGTTGAACTAGATATGGCCCGTGTGTGGAGGAAGCACAGTTCTTTTGTTCTCAGCAAGCTCAATGTTCTGGCACTATAGGAAACACAGTAGAGTAGAAGAGTGCTCTTTTCTCAAAAGCAGAGTGTGTTTCTAGTAAGGCTAGCTAGCGTTTGCTTCCCAGTCCTAAATGGAGTTGAATCCCATGCAGTTTCTTGTCCTACGAGCAAGAGTTGTTTTCTGGTAAGAAGAGTCACTATTGGGCTTCCATTGTCATACACAGGGCAAATAGCACTGGCGTCTGTTCCCAGCATGTACAGTGTATTAGACTGAAGAGGATCTACTGTTCTTGTGAGGTTCCTAAGCAGAGTTGAAGTAGATATGACCCGTGTGTGTAGTAAGCACAGTTCTTTTTTTCTGAGCAAGCTCTCTGTTTTGGCCCTACAGGAAGCACAGTAGAATAAAAGAGTGCTCTTTTCTCAAAAGCAGAGTGTGTTTCTTGTAAGGCGAGCTAGCGTTTGTTTCCCAGTGCTAAATGGAGTTGAATCCCATGCAGTTTCTGGTCCTACGAGCAAGAGTTGTTTTCTGGTAAGAAGAGTCACTATTGCGCTCCCATATTCATACACAGTGCAAATAGCACTGGCGTCTGTTCCCAGCAAGTACAGTGTATTGGACTGAAGAGGATCTACTGTTCCTGTCAGTTTCCTAAGCAGAGTTGAACTAGATATGGCCCGTGTGTGTAGGAAGCACAGTTCTTTTGTTCTGAGCAAGCTCACTGTTCGGAACCCATAGGAAACAAAGTAGAGTAGATGTGTGCCCTATTCTCAAAAGCAGAGCGTGTCTCTTGTAAGGCGAGCTAGCGTTTGTTTCCCATCCCTAAGTGGATTGAATCAAATGCAGTTTCAGGTCCTAAGAGCAAGAGTTGTTTTCTGGTAAGAAGAGTCACTATTGTGCATCCATTGCCGTACACAGAGCAAATAGCACTCGCGTCTGTTCCGAGCAAGTACAGTGTATTGGACTGAAAAGGATCTACTGTTCTCGTCAGTTTCCTAAGCAGAGTTGAACTAGATATGGCCCGTGTGTGTAGGAAGCACAGTTCTTTTGTTCTGAGCAAGCTCACTGTTCTGGTCCTATAAGAAACACAGTAGAGTAGAAGAGTGCTCTTTTCTCAAAAGCAGAGTGTGTTACTTGTAAGGCGAGCTTGCGTTTGTTTCCCAGTCCTAAATGGAGTTGAATCTCATGCAGTTTCTGGTCCTATGAGCAAGAGTTGTTTTGTGGTATGAAGAGTCACAATTGTGCTCCCATTGCCATACACAGTGCAAATAGCACTCACATCTTTTCCCAGCAAGTACAGTGTATTGGACTGAAGAGGATCTACTGTTCTTGTCAGTTTCCTAAGGAGAATTGAACTAGATATGGCCGTGTGTGTAGGAAGCATATTTCTTTTGTTCTGAGCAAGCTCACTGTTCTCGCGCTAAAGGAAACACAGTAGAGTAGAAGAGTGCTCCTTCCTCAAAAGCAGAGTGTGTTACTTGTAATGCGAGGTAGCATTTGTTTCCCAGTCCTAAATGGAGTTGAATCACATGGAGTTTTTGGTCCTACGAGCAAGAGTTGCTTTCTGGTAAGGAAAGTCATTATTGCGCTCCCATTGCCATACACAGTGCAAATAGCACTGGCATCTGTTGCCAGCAATTACAGTGTATTGGACTGAAATGGAGCTACTTCTCTCGTCAGTTTCCTCAGCAGAGATAAACTAGATATGGCCCGAGTGTAGGAAGCACAGTTCGTTTGTTCTGAGCAAGTTCTCTGTTTGGACCCCATAGGAAACACAGTAGAGTAGAAGAGTGCTCTTTTGTCAAAAGCAGAGTGTGTTTCTTGTAAGGCAAGCTAGCGTTTGTTTCCCAGTCCTAAATGGAGTTGAAATACACATGCAGTTTCTGGTCCTACGAGCAAGAGTTGTTTTCTGGTAATGAGAGTCCATTTTGTGCTCCCTTTGCCATACACAGTACAAATAGCACTCGCGTCTGTTCCCAGCAAGTACAGTGTATTGGACTGAAGAGAGGCTACTGTTCTTGTCAGTTTTGTAAGCAGAATTGAACTAGATATGGCCCGTGTGTGTAGGAAGCACAGTTCTTTTGTTCTGAGCAAGCTCACTGTTCTGGCCCTATAGGAAACACAGTAGAGTAGAGGAGTTCTCTTTTCTCAAAAGCAGAGTGTGTTTCTTGTAAGTCTAGCTAGCGTTTGTTTCCCAGTCCTAAAGGGAGGTGAATCAAATGCAGTTTTTGGTCCTACGAGCAAGAGTTGTTTTCTGGTAAGAAGAGTCACTATTGCGCTCCCATTGCCATACACAGCGCAAATCGCACTGGCGTTTGTTCCCAGCATGTACAGTGTATTGGACTGAAGAGGATCTACTGTTCTTGTCAGTTTACTAAGCAGAATTGAACGAAATATGGCCGTGTGTAGGAAGCACAGTTCTTTTGTTCTGAGGAATCTCACTGTTCTGGCGCTATTGGAAACACAGTAGAGTAGAAGAGTGCTGTTTTCTCAAAAGCAGAGTGGGTTTCTTGTAAGGCGAGCTAGCATTTGTTTCCAAGTCCTAAATAGAGTTGAATCACATGCAGTTTCTGGTCCTACACACAAGAGTTGTTTTCTGGTAAGGAAAGTCACTATTGTGCTCCCATTGCCATACACAGTGCAAATAGCACTCGCATCTATTCCCAGCAAGTACAGTGTATTGGACTGAAGAGGAGCTACTGTTCATGTCATTTTCCTAAGCAGAGTTGAATTAGATATGGCGTGAGTGTGAAGGAAGAACAGTTCTTTTGTTCTCAGCAAGCTCACTGTTCGGACCCCATAGAAAACACAGTAGAGAAGAAAAGTGCTATTTACTCAAAAAGAAGACTGTGTTTCTTGTAAGGCGAGCTAGTGTTTGTTTCCCAGTCCTAAATGAAGTTGAATCACATGCAGTTTTTGGTCCTATGAGCAAGAGTTGTTTTTTGGTAAGGAAAGTCACTATTGCGATCCATTTCCATACACAGTGCAAATAGCACTCGCGTCTGTTCGAAGCAAGTACAGTGTATTGGACTGAAGAGGAGCTACTGTTCTCGTCAGTCCAAAGCAGAGTTGAACTACATATGGCCCGTGTGTGTAGGAAGCACAGTTCTTTTGTTCTGAGAAAGCTCACTGTTCTGGCCCTGTAGGAAACACAGTAGAGTAGAAGGGTGCTCTTTTCTAAAAAACAGAGTGTGTTTCATGTCAGGCGAGCTAGCGTTTGTTTCCCAGTCCTAAATGGAGCTGGATCACATGCAGTTTCTGGTCCTAGGAGCAAGAGTTGTTTTCTGGTAAGAAGAGTCACTATTATGCTCTCATTGTCATACACAGGGCAAATAGCACTGGTGTCTGTTCCCAGCATGTACAGTGTATTGGTCTGAAGAGGAGCTACTGTTCTTGTCAGGTTCCTAAGCAGAGTTGAACTAGATATGGCCCGTGTGTGTAGGAAGCACAGTTCTTTTGTTCTCAGCAAGCTCTCTGTTTTTGCCCTATAGGAAACACAGTAGAGTAGAAGAGTGCTCTTTTCTCAAAAGCAGAGTGTGTTTCTAGAAAGGCGAGCTAGTGTTTGTTTCCCAGTCCTAAATAGAGTTGAATCACATGCAGTTTCTGGTCCTAAGAGCAAGAGTTGTTTTCTGGTAAGAAGAGTCACTGTTGTGCTCCCATTGCTGTTCTCAGTGCAAATAGCACTGTCGTCTGTTCCCAGCATGTACAGTGTATTGGACTGAAGAGGAGCTACTCTTCTTGTCAGTTTCCAAAGCAGAGTTGAACTAGAAATGACCCGTGTGTGTAGGAAGCACAGTTCTTTTGTTCTGAGCAAGCTCACTGTTCTGGCCCTATAGGTAACACAGTAGAGTAGAAGAGTGCTCTTTTCTCAAAAGCAGAGTGTGTTTTTTGTAAGGCAAGCTAGGGTTTGTTTCCCAGTCCTAAATGGAGTTGAATCAAATGCAGTTTTTGGTCTTACGAGCAAGAGTTGTTTTCTGGTAAGAAGAGTCACTAATGTGCTCCCATTGCCATACACAGTGCAAATAGCACTGGAGTCTGTTCCCAGCAAGTACAGTGTATTGGACTGAAGAGGATCTACTGTTCTTGTCATTTTCCTAAGCAGAGTTGAACTAGATATGGCCCGTGTGTGTAGGAAGCACGGTTCTTTTGTTCTGAGCAAGCTCACTGTTCTGGCCCTATAGGTAACACAGTAGAGTAGAAGTGTGACCTTTTCTCAAAGCAGAGCGTGTTTCTTGTAAGGCGAGCTAGCGTTTGTTTCCCAGTCCTAAGTGGAGTTGAATAACATGCAGTTTCTGGTCCTATGAGCAAGAGTTGTTTTCTGGTAAGAAGAGTCGCTATTGTGCTCCCATTGCTGCACACAGTGCAAATAGCACTCGCGTCTGTTCCCAGCAAGTACAGTGTATTGGACTGAAGAGGATCTACTGTTCTTGTCAGTTTCCTAAGGAGAATTGAACTAGATATGGCCGTGTGTGTAGGAAGCACAGTTCTTTTGTTCTGAGCAAGCTCACTGTTCTGGCGCTAAAGGAAACACAGTAGAGTAGAAGAGTGCTCCTTCCTCAAAAGCAGAGTGTGTTACTTGTAAGGCGAGCTAGCATTTGTTTCCCAGTCCTAAATGGAGTTGAATCACATGCAGTTTTTGGTCCTACGAGCAAGAGTTGCTTTCTGGTAAGGAAAGTCACTATTGCGCTCCCATTGCCATACACAGTGCAAATAGCACTGGCATCTGTTGCCAGCAAGTACAGTGTATTGGACTGAAGAGGAGCTACTTCTCTTGTCAGTTTCCTAAGCAGAGTTGAACTAGATATGGCCCGTGTGTGTAGGAAGCACAGTTCTTTTGTTCTGAGCAAGTTCTCTGTTTGGACCCCATAGGAAACACAGTAGAGTAGAAGAGTGCTCTTTTGTCAAAAGCAGAGTGTGTTTCTTGTAAGGTGAGCTAGCGTTTGTTTCCCAGTCCTAAATGGAGTTGAAATACACATATAGTTTCTGGTCCTACGAGCAAGAGTTGTTTTCTGGTAAGAAGAGTCCATTTTGCGCTCCCTTTGCCATACACAGTACAAATAGCACTCGCGTCTGTTCCCAGCAAGTACAGTGTATTGGACTGAAGAGAGGCTACTGTTCTTGTCAGTTTCGTAAGCAGAATTGAACTAGATATGGCCCGTGTGTGTAGGAAGCACAGTTCTTTTGTTCTGAGCAAGCTCACTGTTCTGGCCCTATAGGAAACACAGTAGAGTAGAGGAGTGCTCTTTTCTCAAAAGCAGAGTGTGTTTCTTGTAAGTCTAGCTAGCGTTTGTTTCCCAGTCCTAAATGGAGGTGAATCACATGCAGTTTTTGGTCCTACGAGCAAGAGTTGTTTTCTGGTAAGAAGAGTCACTTTTGCGCTCCCATTGCCATACACAGTAAAAATAGCACTCGCGTCTGTTCCCAGCAAGTACAGTGTATTTGACTGAAGAGGAGCTACTGTTCTTGTCAGTTTCCTAAGCAGAGTTGAACTAGATATGGCACGTGTGTGTAGGAAGCACAATTCTTTTGTTCTGAGCAAGCTCACTGTTCTGGCCCTATAGGAAACACAGTAGAGTAGAAGAGTGCTCTTTTTTCAACAGCAGAAAGTGTTTCTTGTAAGGCGAGCTAGTGTTTGTTTCCCAGTTCTAAATGGAGTTGAATCACATGCAGTTTCTGGTCCTACGAGCAAGAGTTGTTTTCTGGTAAGAAGAATCACTATTGCGCTCCCATTGCCATACACAGTGCAAATCGCACTGGCGTTTGTTCCCAGCATGTACAGTGTATTGCACTGAGGAGGATCTACTGTTCTTGTCAGTTTACTAAGCAGAATTGAACGAAATATGGCCGTGTGTAGGAAGCACAGTTCTTTTGTTCTGAGCAAGCTCACTGTTCTGGCGCTATAGGAAACACAGTAGAGTAGAAGAGTGCTGTTTTCTCAAAAGCAGAGTGTGTTTCTTGTAAGGTGAGCTAGCATTTGTTTCCAAGTCCTAAATGGAGTTGAATCATATGCAGTTTCTTGTCCTACACGCAAGAGTTGTTTTCTGGTAAGGAAAGTCACTATTGTGCTCCCATTGCCATACACAGTGCAAATAGCCCTCGCATCTGTTCCCAGCAAGTACAGTGTATTGGACTGAAGAGAGGCTACTGTTCTTTTCAGTTTCATAAGCAGAATTGACCTAGATATGGCCCGTGTGTGTAGGAAGCACAGTCCTTTTGTTCTGAGCAAGCACACTGTTCTGGCCATAGAGGAAACACTGTAGAGTAGAAGAGTGCTCTTTTCTCAAAAGCACAGTGTGTTTCTTGTGAGCAGAGCTAGCGTTTGTTTCCCAGTCCTACATGGAGTTGACACATGCAGTTTTTGGTCCTAAGAGCAATTGTTGTTTTCTGGTAAGAAGAGTCACTATTGTGTTCCCATTGTCATACACAGTATAAATAGCACTCGTGTCTGTTCCCAGCAAGTACAGTGTATTGGACTGAAGAGGAGCTGCTGTTCTTGTCAGTTTCCTAAGCAAAGTTGAATTAGATATGGCCCATGTGTGTAGGAAGCACAGTTCTTTTGTTCTGAGCAAGCTCACTGTTCGGACCCCTTAGGAAACACAGTAGAGTAGAAGAGTGCTCTTTTCTCAAAAGCAGAGTGTGTTTCTTGTAAGGTGAGCTAGTGTTTGTTTCCCAGTCCTAAATGGAGTTGAATCCCATGCAGTTTCTGGTCCTACGATCAAGAGCTGTTTTCTGGTAAGAAGAGTCACTATTGCACTCCCAATGTCATACACAGGGCAAATAGCATTGGCGTCAGTTCCCAGCATGTACAGTGTATTGGCCTGAGGATGATCTACTGTTCTTATGAGGCTCCTAAGCAGAATTAAACTAGATATGGCCGTGTGTGTAGGAAGCACAGTTCTTTTGTTCTGAGCAAGCTCACTGTTCGGACCCCATAGGAAACACAGTAGAGTAGAAGAGTGCCCTTTTCACAAAAGCAGAGTGTGTTTCTTGAAAGGCGAGCTAGTGTTTGTTTCCCAGTCAGAAATGGAGTTGAATCCCATGCAGTTTCTGATCCTACGAGCAAGAGTTTTTTCTGGTAAGAAGAGTAACTATTGCGCTCCCATTGCCATACACACTGCAAATTGCATTGGCGTCTGTTCCCAGCAAGTACAGTGTATTGGCCTGAAGAGGAGCTACTGTTCTTGTCAGTTTCCTAAGCAGAGTTGAACTAGATATGGCCCGTGTGTGTAGGATGCACAGTTCTTTTGTTCTGAGCAAGCTCACTGTTCGAACCCCATAGGAAACACAGTAGAGTAGAAGAGTGCTCTTTTCTCAAAAGCAGAGTGTGTTTCTTGTATGGCGAGCTAGCATTTATTTCCAAGTCCTAAATGGAGTTGAATCACATGCAGTTTCTGGTCCTAGGAGAAAGAGTTGTTTTCTGGTAAAAAGAGTCACTATTGCGCTCCCATTGTCATACACAGGGCAAATAGCACTGGCGTCTGTTACCAGCATGTACAGTGTATTGGACTGAAGAGGATCTACTGTTCTTGTCAGGTTCCTAAGCAGAGATGAACTAGATATGGCCTGTGTGTGTAGGAAGCACATTTCTTTTGTTCTCAGCAAGCTCACTGTTCGGACACCATAGGAAACACAGTAGAGTAGATGTGTGCCCTATTCTCAAAAGCAGAGCTGTTTCTTGTAAGGCGATCTAGCGTTTGTTTCCCAGTCTTAAGTGGATTGAATCAAATGCAGTTTCTGGTCCTAAAAGCATGAGTTGTTTCCTGGTAAGAAGATTCACTATTATGCACTTATTGCCGTACACAGTGCAAATAGCACTCGCGTCTGTTCCCAGCAAGTACAGTGTATTGGACTGAAGAGGAGCTACTGTTCTTGTCAGTTTCCTAAGCAGAGTTGAACTAGAAATGGCCCGTGTGTGTAGGAAGCACAGTTCTTTTGTTCTGAGCAAGCTCACTGTTCGAACCCCATAGGAAACACAGTAGAGTAGAAGAGTGCTCTTTTCTCAAAAGCAGAGTGTGTTTCTTGTAAGGCGAGCTAGCATTTGTTTCCCAGTCCTAAATGGACTTGAAGTACACATGCAGTTTCTGGTCCTACGAGCAAGTGTGGTTTTCTGGTTAGAAGAGTCACTATTGCGCTCCCTTTGCCATACACAGGGCAAATAGCACTGGCGTCTGTTCCCAGCATGTACAGTGTATTCGACTGAAGAGGATCTACTGTTCTTGTCAGGTTCCTAAGCAGAGTTGAACTAGATATGGCCCATGTGGGTAGGAAGCACAGTTTTTTTGTTCTCAGCTAGCTCACTGTTCTGGCCCAATAGGAAACACAGTACAGTAGAAGAGTGCTCTTTTCTCAAAAGCAGAGTGTGTTTCTTGTAAGGCGAGCTAGCATTTGTTTCCCAGTTTTAAATGGAGTTGAATCACATTCAGTTTCTGGTCCTACGATCAAGAGGTTTTTCTGGTAAGGAAAGTCACTATTGTGCTCCCATTGCCATACACAGTGCAAATAGCACTCGTGTCTGTTCCCAGCAATTAGAGTGTATTGGGCTGAAGAGGAGCTATTGTTCTTGTCAGTTTCCTAAGCAGAGTTGAACTAGATATGACCCGTGTGTGTAGGAAGCACAGTTCTTTTGTTCTGAGCAAGCTCACTGTTCTCGCCCTATAGGAAACACTGTAGAGTAGAAGAGTGCTCTATTCTCAAAAGCAGAGTGTGTTTCTTGTAAGGCTAGCTAGCGTTTCATTCCCAGTCCTAAATTGAGTTGAATCACATGCAGTTTCTGGTCCTACGAGCAAGAGTTTTTTCTGGTAAAAAGAGTCACTATTGCGCTCCCATTGTCATACACAGGGCAAATAGCACTGGTTTCACTTCCCAGGATGTACAGTGTATTGGACTGAAAAAAAATCTTTTGATCTTGTCAGTTTCCTATGCAGAATTGAACTACATATGGCCGTGTATGTAGGAAGCCAGTTCTCTTGTTCTGAGCAAGCTCTCTTTTCTGGTCCTATAGGAAACACAGTAGAGTAGAAGAGTGCTCTTTTCTCAAAAGCAGAGTGTGTTTCTTGTAAGGCGAGCTAGCGTTTGTTTCCCAGTCCTAAATGGAGTTGAATCACATGCAGTTTTTGGTCCTACCAGCAAGAGTTGTTTTCTGGTAAGGAAAGTCACTATTGCCCTCCCTTTGCCATACACAGTGCAAATAGCACTCGCGTCTGCTTCCAGCAAGTACAGTGTATTGGACTGAAGAGGAGCTACTGTTCTTGTCAGTTTCGTAAGCAGAGTTGAACTAGATATGGCCCGTGTGTGTATGAAGCACAGTTCTTTTGTTCTGAGCAAGCTCACTGCTCGGACCCCATAGGAAACACAGTAGAGTAGAAGAGTGCTCTTTTCTCAAAAGCAGAGTGTGTTTCTTGTAAGGCGAGCTAGCGTTTCTTTCCCAGTCCTAAATGGAGTTGTGTCACATGCAGTTTCTGGTCCTATGAGCAAGACTTGTTTTCTGGTAAGAAGAATCACTATTGCACTCCTATTGTCATACACAGGACAAATAGCACTGGTGCCTGTTCCCAGCATGTGCAGTGTATTTGACTGAAGAGGGTATACTGTTCTTGTCAGTTTCGTAAGCAGAATTGAACTAGATATGACCCGTGTGTGTAGGAAGCACAGTCCTTTTGTTCTGAGCAAGCTCACTGTTCTGGCCATAGAGGAAACACTGTAGAGTAGAAGAGTGCTCTTTTCTCAAAAGCAGAGTGTGTTTCTTGTGAGCAGAGCTAGCGTTTGTTTCCCAGTCCTACAAGAGTTGAGTCACATGCAGTTTTTGGTCCTACGAGCAAGAGTTTTTTCTGGTAATAAGAGTAACTGTTGCGCTCCCATTGTCATACACAGGGCAAATAGCACTGGCGTCTGTTCCCAGCAAGTACAGTGTATTGGGCTGAAGAGGAGCTACTGTTCTTGTCATTTTCCTAAGCGGAGTTGAATTGGATATGGCGTGAGTGTGTAGGAAGCACAGTTCTTTTGTTCTCAGCAAGCTCACAATTCGGACCCCATAGAAACCACAGAAGAGTTGAAGAGTGAACTTTACTCAAAAAGAAGAGTATGTTTCTTGTAAGGCGAGCTAGCGTTTGTTTCCCAGTCCTAAACGGTGTTGAATGACATTCAGTTTCTGGTCCTACGAGCAAGAGTTGTTTTCTGGTAAGAAGAGTAACTATTGCGCTCCCATTGCTGTACACAGTGCAAATAGCACTCGCGTATGTTCCCAGCAAGTACAGTGTATTGGACTGAAGAGGAGCTACTGTTCTCATCAGTTTCCTAAGCAGAGTTGAACTAGATATGGCCCGTGTGTGTAGGAAGCACAGTTCTTTTCTTCTGAGCAAGCTCGCTGTACTGGCCCTATAGGAAACACATTAGAGTAGAAGAGTGCTCTTTTCTCAAAAGCAGAGTGTGTTTCTTGTAAGGCGAGCTAGCGTTTGTTTCCCAGTCCTAAATGGAGTTGAATCACATGCAGTTAAAGGTCCTAGGAACAAGAGCTGTTTTCTGGTAAGGAAAGTCACTATTGCGCTCCCATTGCAATATACAGTGCAAATAGCACTCGCGTCTGTTCCGAGCAAGTACAGTGTATTGGAATGAAGAGGAGCTACTGTTCTTGTCAGTTTCCTAAGCAGAGTTGAACTAGATATGACCCGTGTGTGTAGGAAGCACAGTTTTTTTGTTCTGAGCAAGCACACTGTTTGGACCCCATAGGAAATACAGTAGAGTAGATGTGTGCCCTATTCTCAAAAGCAGAGTGTGTTTCTTGTAAGACGAGCTAGCGTTTGTTTCCCAATCCTAAATGGAGTTGAGTCACATGCAGTTTCTGGTCCTATGAGCTAGAGTTGTTTTCTGGTA
Organism: Peromyscus eremicus; assembly: GCF_949786415.1. Classification (NCBI taxonomy): domain Eukaryota; kingdom Metazoa; phylum Chordata; class Mammalia; order Rodentia; family Cricetidae; genus Peromyscus; species Peromyscus eremicus. Next base: position 131,566 of record NW_026734807.1, read on the forward strand.
AGAAGAGTCACTATTACGCTCCCATTGTCATACACAGGGCAAATAGCACTGGCTTCTGTTCCCAGCAAGTACAGTGTATTGGACTGAAGAGGATCTACTGTTCTTGTCAGTTTCCTAAGCAGAATTGAACTAGATATGGCCCATGTGTGTAGGAAGCAAAGTTCTTTTGTTCTGAGCAAGCTCACTGTTCTGACCATATAGGAAAAACAGTAGAGCAGAAAAGTGCTCTTTTCTCAAAAGCAGAGTGTGTTTCTTCTAAGGCAAGCTAGCGTTTGTTTCCCAGTCCTAAATGGAGTTGAATCACATGCAGTTTTTGGTTCTACGAGCAAGAGTTGTTTTCTGGTAAAGAAGAGTCACTATTGCGCTCCCATTGCCATACACAGTACAAATACCTCTCGTGTCTGTTCCCATCAAGTACAGTGTATTGGACTGAAGAGGAGCTACTGTTCTTGTCAGTTTCCTAAGAAGAGGTGAACTAGATATGGCCTGTGTGTTTAGGAAGCACAGTTCTTTTGTTCTGAGCAAGCTCACTGTTCGAACCCCATAGGAAACATAGTAGAGTAGAAGAGTGCTCTTTACTCAAAAGCAGAGTGTGTTTCTTCTAAGGCAAGCTAGCATTTGTTTCCCAGTCCTAAATGGAGTTCAAATACACATGCAGTTTCTGGTCTTATGAGCTAGAGTTGTTTTCTGGTAAGAAGAGTCACTATTGTGCTCCCTTTGACATACACAGTGCAAATAGCACTCGCGTCTGTTCCCAGCAAGTACAGTGTATTGGACTGAAGAGGAGCTACTGTTCTTGTCAGTACCCTAAGCAGAGTTGAACTAGATATGGCCCGTGTGTGTAGGAAGCACAGTTCTTTTGTTCTGAGCAAGCTCACTGTTCTGGCCCTATAGGAAACATAGTAGAATAGAAGAGTGCTCTTTTCTCAAAAGCAGAGTGTGTTTCTTGTAAGGCGAGCTAGCGTTTGTTTACCAGTCGTAAATGAAGTTGAATCAAATGCAGTTTTTGGTCCTACGAGCAAGAGTTGTTTTCTGGTAAGAAGAGTCACTATTGCGCTCCCATTGCCATACACAGTACAAATAGCACTCGCTTCTGTTTCCAGCAAGTACAGTGTATTGGACTGAAGAGGAGCTACTGTTCTTGTCAGTTTCCTAAGCAGAGTTGAACTAGATATGGCCCGTGTGTGAAGGAAGCACAGTTCTTTTGTTCTGAGCAAGCTCACTGTTCAAACCCCATAAGAAACACAGTAGAGTGGACAGGTGCTCTTTTCTCAAAAGCAGAGTGTGTTTCTTGTAAGGCGAGCTAGCATTTGTTTCCCAGTCCCAAATGGAGTTCAAATACACATGCAGTTTCTGGTCCTACGAGCAAGAGTTGTTTTCTGGTTAGAAGAGTCACTATTGCGCTCCCTTTGCCATACACAGTGCAAACAGCCCTTGCATCTGTTCCCAGCAAGTACAGTGTATTTGACTGAAGAGGAGCTACTGTTCTTGTCAGTTTCCTAAGCAGAATTGAACTAGATATGGCCATGTGTAGGAAGCACAGTTCTTTCGTTCTGAGCAAGCTCACTGTTCAGGCGCTATAGGAAATACAGTAGAGTAGAAGAGTGCTCTTTTCTCAAAAGCAGAGTGTGTTTCTTGTAAGGAGAGCTAGCGTTTGTTTCCCAGTTCTAAATGGAGTTGAATCACATGCAGTTTTTGGTCCTACACGCAAGAGTTGTTTTCTTGTAAGGAAAATCACTATTTTCCTCCCATTGCCATACACAGTGCAAATAGCACTCGCATCTTTTCCCAGCAAGTAGAGTGTATTGGGCTGAAGAGTCCCTACTGTTCTTGTCCTTTTCCTAAGCAGAGTTGAATTAGATATGGCGCGAGTGTGTAGGAAGCACAGTTCTTTTGTTCTCAGCAAGCTCACTGTTCAGACCCCATAGAAAACACAGTAGAGTTGAAGAGTGCACTTTCCTCAAAAAGAAGAGTATGTTTCTTGTAAGGCGAGCTAGCGTTTGTTTTCCAGTCCTAAATGGAGTTGAATGACATTCAGTTTCTGGCCCCTGAGCAAGAGTTGTTTTGTGGTAAGAAGAGTAACTATTGTGCTCCCATTGCTGTACACAATGCAAATAGCACTGGCGTCTGTTCCCAGCAAGTACAGTGTATTTGACTGAAGAGGAGCTACTGTTCTTGTCAGTTTCCTAAGGAGAATTGAACTAGATATGGCCCGTGTGTGTAGGAAGCACAGTTCTTTTGTTCTGAGCAATCTCACTGTTCTGGCCCTATAGGAAACACAGTAGAGTAGAAAAGTGCTCTTTTCTCAAAAGCAGGGTGTGTTTTTTGTAAGTCGAGCTAGCGTTTGTTTCTCAGTCCTAAATGGAGTTGATACAAATGCAGTTTTGGTCCTTCGAGCAAGAGATGTTTTTTGGTAAGAAGAGTCACTATTGCGCTCCCATTGCCATACACAGTACAAATAGCACTCGCGTTTGTTTAACGCAAGTACAGTGTATTGGTTTGAAGAGGAGCTACTGTTCTTGTCAGTTTAATAAGCAGAGTTGAACTACATATGGCCCGTGTGCGTAGTAAGCACAGTCCTTTTGTTCTGAGCAAGCTCACTGTTTGAACTCCATAGGAAACAAAGTAGAGTAGAAGAGTGCTGTTTTCTCAAAAGCAGAGTGTGTTTCTGGTAAGGCGAGCTAGCATTTGTTTCCCAGTCCTAAATGGAGTTGAAATACACATGCAGTTTCTGTTCTTACGAGCAAGAGTTGTTTTCTGGTAAGAAGAGTCACTATTGCGCTCCTTTTGCCATACACAATGCAAATAGCACTGGCTTCTCTTCCCAACAAGTACAGTGTATTGGACTGAAGAGGAGCTACTGTTCTTGTCAGTTTCCTAAGCAGAATTGAACTATATATGGCCCATGTGTGTAGGAAGCACACTTCTTTTGTTCTGAGAAAGCTCACTGTTCTGGCCCTATAGGAAACACAGTAGTGTAGAAGAGTGCTCTTTTCTCAAAAGCGGAGTGTGTTTCTTGTAAGGCGAGCTAGCGTTTGTTTTCCAGTCCTAAATGGAGTTGAATTACATGCAGTTTTTGGTCCTACGAGCAAGAGTTGTTTTCTGGTAAGAAGAGAAACTATTGTGCTCCCATTGACATACACAGTACAAATAGCACTCATGTCTGTTTCCAGGAAGTACAGTGTATTGGACTGAAGAGGAGCTACGGTTCTTGTCAGTTTCCTAAGCAGAGTTGAACTAGATATGGCCCGTGTGTGTAGGAAGCACAGTTCTTTTGTTCTGAGCAAGCTCACTCTTCAAACCACATAGGAAACACAGTAGAGTAGAAGAGTACTCTTTCCTCAAAAGCTGAGTGTGTTTCTTGTAAAGCGAGCTAGCGTTTTTTTCCCAGTCCTAAATGGAGTTCAAATACACATGCAGTTTCTGGTCCTACGAGCAAGAGTTGTGTTCTGGTTAGAAGAGCCACTATTGTGCTCCCTTTGCCATACACAGTGCAAATAGCCCTGGCATCTGTTCCGAGCAAGTACAGTGCATTGGACTGAAGAGGAGCTACTGTTCTTGTCAGTTTCCTAAGCAGAGTTGAACTAGATATGGCCCGTGTGTAGGAAGCACAGTTCTTTTGTTCTGAGCAAGCTCACTGTTCTGGCACTACAGGAAACACAGTAGAGTACAAGTGTGCTCTTTTCTCAAAAGCAGAGTGTGTTTCTTGTAAGGCGAGCTAGCGTTTGTTTCCCAGTCCTAAATGGAGTTGAATCACATGGAGTTTCTGGTCCTACGAGCAAGAGTTGTTTTCTGGTAAGAAGAGTCACTATTGCGCTCCCATTGCCGTACATAGTACAAATCGCACTGGTGTCTGTTCCCAGCAAGTACAGTGTATTGGAATGAAGAGGAGCTACTGTTCTCGTCAGTTTCCAAAGCAGAGTTGAACTAGATATCGTCCGTGTGTGTAGGAAGCACAGTTCTTTGTTCAGAGCAAGCGCACTGTTCGGACCCCATAGGAAACACATTAGAGTAGAAGAGTGCTCTTTTCTCAAAAGCAGAGTGTGTTGCTTGTAAGGCGAGCTTGGGTTTGTTTCCCAGTCCTAAATGGAGCTGAATCACATGCAGTTTCTGGTCCTAAGAGCAAGAGTTGTTTTCTGGTAAGAAGAGTCACTATTGTGCTCCCTTTGCCATACACAGTGCAAATAGCCCTCGCTTCTGTTCCCAGCATGTACAGTGTATTGGACTGAAGAGGAGCTACTGTTCTTCTGAGTTTCCTAAGCAGAGTTCAACTAGATATGGCCCGTGTGTGTAGGAAGCACAGTTCTTTTGTTCTCAGCAAGCTCACTGTTCGGACCCCATAGGAAACACAGTAGAGTAGAAGAGTGCTCTTTTCTCAAAAGCAGAGTGTGTTTCTTGTAAGGCGAGCTTGGGTTTGTTTCCCAGTCCTAAATGGAGTTGAATCAAATGCAGTTTTTCGTCCTACGAACAAGAGTTGTTTTCTGGTAAGAAGAGTCACTATTGCGCTCCCTTTGCCATACACAGTGCAAATAGCACTCGCGTCTGTTCCCAGCAAGTACAGTGTATTGGACTGAAGAGTAGCTACTGTTCTTGTCACTTTCCTAAGAAGAGTTGAACTAGATATGGTCCGTGTGTAGGAAGCACAGTTCTTTTGTTCTGAGCAAGCTCACTGTTCTGGTCCTATAGAAAACACAGTAGAATGGAAGAGTGCTCTTTTCTCAAAAGCAGAGTGTGTTTCTTGTAAGGTGAGCTAGCGTTTGTTTCCTAGTCCTAAATGGAGTTGAATCACATGCAGTTTCTGGTCCTACTAGCAAGAGTTGTTTTCTGGTAAGAAGAGTCACTATTGCGCTCCCATTGTCATTCACTGTGCAAATAGCACTGGCGTCTGTTCCCAGCAAGTACAGTGTATTGGACTGAAGAGGATCTACTGTTCTTGTCAGTTTCTTAAGCAGAGTTGAACTAGATATGGCCGGTGTGTGTAGGAAGCACTGTTCTTTTGTTCTGAGCAAGCTCACTGTTAGGACCCCATATGAAACACAGTAGAGTAGAAGTGTGCCCTTTTCTCAAAGAAGAGCGTGTTTCTTGTAAGGCAAGCTAGCGTTTGTTTCCCATTCCTAAGTGGAGTTGAATCACATGCAGTTTCTGGTCCTAAGTGCAAGAGTTGTTTTCTGATAAGAAGAGTCACTATTGTGCTCCCTTTGCCATACACAGTGCAAATAGCACTCGTGTCAGTTCCCAGCCAGTAGAGTGTATTGGACTGAAGAAAGGATACTGTTCTTGTCAGTTTCCTAAGCAGAGTTGAACTAGATATGGCCCGTGTGTGTAGGAAGCACAGTTCTTTTGTTCTGAGCAAGCTCACTGTTCAGACACCATAGGAAACACAGTAGAGTAGAATAGTGCTCTTTCCTCAAAAGCAGATTTGGTTTCTTGTAAGGCGAGCTAGCGTTTGTTTTCCAGTCCTAAATGGACTGGAATCACATGCAGTTTTTGGTCTTACACGCAAGAGTTGCTTTCAAGTAAGGAAAGACACTATTGCGCTCCCATTGCCATACACAGTGTAAATAGCACTCGCATCTGTTCCCAGCAAGTACAGTGTATTGGACTGAAGAGGAGCTACTTCTCTTGTCAGTTTCCTAAGCAGAGTTGAACTAGATATGGCCCGGATGTAGGAAGCACAGTTCTTTTGTTCTGAGCAAGCTCTCTGTTCGGACCCCATAGGAAACACAGTAGAGTAGAAGAGTGCTCTTTTCTCAAAAGCTGAGTATGTTTCTTGTAAGGAGAGCTAGCGTTTGTTTCCCAGTCCTAAATGGAGCTGAATCACATGCAGTTTCTGGTCCTACGAGCAAGAGTTGTTTTCTGGTAAGAAGAGTCACTATTGTGCTCCCATTGGTGTACACAGTGCAAATAGCACTGGCGTCTGTTGCCAGCAAATACAGTGTATTGGACTGAAGAGGAGCTACTGTTCTTGTCAGTTTCCTAAGCAGAGTTGAACTAGATATGGCCCGTGTGTATAGGAAGCACAGTTCTTTTGTTCTGAGCAAGCTCACTGTTCTGGCACTATAGGAAACACAGTAGAGTAGAAGAGTGCTCTTTTCTCAAAAGCAGAGTGTGTTTCTTGTAAGGTAAGCTAGCGTTTTTTTCCCAGTCCTAAGTGGAGTTGAATCATATGCAGTTTCTGGTCCTAAGAGCAAGAGATGTTTTCTGGTAAGAAGAGTCACTACTGTGCTCCCATTGCCGTACACAGTTTAAATAGCACTCGCATCTGTTCCCAGCAAGTACAGTGTATTGGAGTGAAGAGGTGCTACTGTTCTCATCAGTTTCCTAAGCAGAGTTGAACTAGATATGGCCCGTGTGTGTAGGAAGCACAGTACTTTTGTTCTGAGCAAGCTCACTGTTCTGGAACTATAGTAAATACAGTAGAGTAGAAGAGTGCTCTTTTCTCAAAAGCAGAGTGTGTTTCTTGTAAGGCGAGCTAGCGTTTGTTTCCCAGTCCTAAATGGAGTTGAATCACATCCAGTTTTTGGTCCTATGAGCAAGAGTTGTTTTCTGGTAAGGAAAGTCACTATTGCACTCCCATTGCCATACACAGTGCAAATAGCACTCGCGTCTGTTCCCAGCAAGTACAGTGTATTGGACTGAAGAGGAGCTACTGTGTTTGTCAGTTTCCTAAGCAGAGTTGAACTAGATATGGCCAGTGTGTGTAGGAAGCACAGTTCTTTTGTTCTGAGCAAGCTCAATGTTCGGACCTCATATGAACCACAGTAGAATAGATGACTGCTCTTTTCTCAAAAGCAGAGTGTGTTTCTTGTAAGGCGAGCTAGCGTTTGTTTCCCAGTCCTAAATGGAGTTGAATCACATGCAGTTTTTGGTCCTACGAGCAAGAGTTGTTTTCTGGTAAGGAAAGTCACTATTGCGCTCCCTTTGCCATACACAGTGCAAATAGCACTCGTGTCTGTTCCCAGCAAGTACCGTGTATTGGACTGAAGAGGAGCTACTGTTCTTGTCAGTTTCCTAAGCAGAGTTGAACTAGATATGGCCCCTGTGTGTAGGAAGCACAGTTCTTTTGTTCTGAGCAAGCTCACTGTTCAGACCCCATAGGAAACACAGTAGAGTAGAAGAGTGCTCTTTTCTCAAAAGCAGAGTGTGTTTCTTCTAGCGTTTGTTTCCCAGTCATAAATGGAGTTGAATCACATGCAGTTTCTTGTCCTACGAACAAGAGTTGTTTTCTGGTAAGAAGAGTCACTATTGCGCTCCCATTGTCAGACACAGGGCAAATAGCACTGGCGTCTGTTCCCAGCATGTACAGTGTATTGGACTGAAGACTATCTACTGTTCTTGTCAGTTTCCTAAGCAGAATTGAACTAGATAAGGCCGTATTTGTTGGAAGCACAGTTCTTTTGTTCTGAGCAAACTCACTGTTCTGGCCCTATAGGAAACACAGTAGAGTAGAAGAGTGCTCTTTTCTCAAAAGCACAGTGTGTTTCTTGTAAGGCGAGCTAGCGTTTGTTTCCCAGTCCTAAATGGAGTTGAATCACATGCAGTTTTTGTACCTATGAGCAAGAGTTGTTTTCTGGTAAGGAAAGTCACTCTTGCGCTCCCATTGCCATACACAGTGCAAATAGCACTCTCGTCTGTTCCCAGCAAGTACAGTGTATTGGACTGAAGAGGATCTACTGTTCTTGTCAGTTTCCTAAGCAGAATTGAACTAGATATGGCCCCTATGTGTAGGAAGCACAGTTCTTTTATTCTGAGCAAGCTCACTGTTGGGACCACATAGGAAACACAGAAGAGTAGAAGAGTGCTCTTTTCTCAAAAGCAGAGTGTGTTTCTTGTAAAGCGAGCTAGTGTTTGTTTCCCAGTCAGAAATGGAGTTGAATCCCATGCAGTTTATGGTCCTATGAGCAAGAGGTGTTTTCTTATAAGAAGAGTCACTATTGCGCTCCTATTGCCATACACAGTACAAATAGGATTCGCGTCTGGTCCCAGCTAGTAGAGAGTATTGGACTGAAGAGGAGCTACCGTTCTTGTCAGTTTCCTAAGTAGAATTGAACTAGATATGGCCCGTGTGTGTAGGAAGCACAGTTCTTTTGTTCTGAGCAAGCTCACTGTTCAGACCCCATAGGAAACACAGTAGAGCAGAAGAGTGCTCTTTTCTCAAAAGCAGAGTGTGTTTCTTGTAAGGCGAGCTAGCGTTTGTTTCCCAGTACTAAATGGAATTGAATCGCATGCAGTTTCTGGTCCTACCATCAAGAGTTGTTTTCTGGTAAAGAAAGTCACTATTGCGCTCCCATTGCTATACACAGTGCAAATAGCACTCAGGTCTGTTCCCAGCAAGTACAGTGTATTGGACTGAAGCGGAGCTACTGTTCTTGTCAGTTTCCTAAGCAGAGTTGACCTAGATATGGCCCCTGTGTGTAGGAAGCACAGTTCTTTTGTTCTGAGCAAGCTCACTGTTCGGATCCCACAGGAAACACAGTAGAGTAGAAGAGTGCTCTTTTCTCAAAAGCAGAGTGTGTTTCTTGTAAGGAGAGCTAGCATTTGTTTCCCAGTCCTAAATGGAGTTGAATCACATCCAGTTTTTGGTCCTACGAGCAAGAGTTGTTTTCTGGTAAGGAAAGTCACTATTGCACTCCCATTGCCATACACAGTGCAAATAGCACTCGCGTCTGTTCCCAGCAAGTACAGTGTATTGGACTGAACAGGAGCTACTGTTCATTTCAGGTTCCTAAGCAGAGTTGAACTACATATGGCCAGTGTGTGTAGGAAGCACAGTTCTTTTGTTCTGAGCAAGCTCAATGTTCGGACCCCATATGAACCACAGTAGAATAGAAGACTGCTCTTTTCTCAAAAGCAGAGTGTGTTTCTTATAAGGCGAGCTAGCGTTTGTTTCCCAGTCCTAAATGGAGTTGAATCACATGCAGTTGTTGGTCCCACATACAAGAGTTGTTTTCTGGTAAGGAAAGTCACTATTGTGCTCCCATTGCCATACACAGTGCAAATAGCACTCGCTTCTGTTCCCAGCAAGTACAGTGTATTGGACTGAAGAGGAGCTACTGTTCTTGTCAGTTTCCTAAGCAGAGTTGAACTAGATATGGCCAGTGTGTGTAGGAAACACAGTTCTTTTGTTCTGAGCAAGCTCAATGTTCGGACCCCATATGAACCACAGTAGAATAGAAAAGTGCTCTTTTCTCAAAAGCAGAGTGTGTTTCTTGTAAGGTGAGCTAGTGTTTGTTTTTCAGTCCTAAATGGAGTTTAATCACATGCAGTTTCTAGTCCTACGAGCAAGAGTTGTTATCTGGTAAGAAGAGTCACTATTGCGCTCCCATTGCCATACACAGTGCAAATAGCACTCGCGTCTGTTCCCAGCAAGTACAGTGTATTGGAGTGAAGAGGAGCTACTGTTCTTGTCAGTTTCCTAAGCAGAGTTGAACTAGATATGGCCCGTGTGTGTAGGAAGCACAGTTCTTTGTTCAGAGTAAGCGAACTGTTCGGACCCCATAGGAAACACATTAGAGTAGAAGAGTGATCTTTTCTCAAAAGCAGAGTGTGTTGCTTGTAAGGCGAGCTAGCGTTTGTTTCCTAGTCCTAAATGGAGTTGAATCCCATGCAGGTTCTTGTCCTACGAGCAAGAGTTGTTTTCTGGTAAGAAGAGTCACTATTGCGCTCCCTTTGCCATACACAGTACAAATAGCACTCGCGTCTGTTCCCAGCAAGTACAGTGTATTGGACTGAAGAGGAGCTACTGTTCTTGTCAGTTTCCTAAGCAGAGTTGAACTAGATATGGCCCATATGTGTAGGAAGCACAGTTCTTTTGTTCTGAGCAAGCTCACTGTTCGGACCCCATAGGAAACACAGTAGAGTAAAAGAGTGCTCTTTTCTCAAAAGCAGAGTGTGTTTCTTATAAGGTGAGCTAGCGTTTTTTTCCCAGTCATAAATGGAGTTGAATCACATGCAGTTTCTTGTCCTACGAGCAAGAGTTGTTTTTTGGTAAGAAGAGTCACTATTGAGCTCCCATTGACACATACAGGGCAAATAGCACTGGCGTCTGTTCCCAGCATGTACAGTGTATTGGACTGAACAGGAGCTACTGTTCTTGTCAGTTTCCTAAGCAGAGTTGAACTAGATATTGCCAGTGTGTGTAGGAAGCACAGTTCTTTTGTTCTGAGCAAGCTCAATGTTCGGACCCCATATGAACCACAGTAGAATAGAAGACTGCTCTTTTCTCAAAAGCAGAGTGTGTTTCTTGTAAGGCGAGCTAGCGTTTGTTTCCTATTCCTAAATGGAGTTGAATCACATCCAATTTTTGGTCCTACGAGAAAGAGTTGTTTTATGGTAAGGAAAGTCACTATTGCACTCCCATTGCCATACACAGTGCAAATAGCACTCGCGTCTGTTCCCAGCAAGTACAGTGTATTGGACTAAAGAGGAGCTACTGTTCTTGTCAGTTTTCTAAGCAGAGTTGAACTAGATATGGCCAGTGTGTGTAGGAAGCACAGTTCTTTTGTTCTGAGCAAACTCACTGTTCTGGCCCTATAGAAACCACAGTAGAGTAGAAGAGTGCTCTTTTCTCAAAAGCAGAGTGTGTTTCTTGAATGGCGAGCTAGCGTTTGTTTCCCAGTCCTAAATGGAGTTGTATCACATGCAGTTTTTGGTCCTATGAGCAAGATTTGTTTTCTGGTAAGGAAAGTCACTATTGCGCTTCCATTTCCATACACAGTGCAAATAGCACTCGCATCTGTTCCCAGCAAGTACAGTGTATTGGACTGAAGCGGAGCTACTGTTCTTATCAGTTTCCTAAGCAGAGTTGAACTAGATATGGCCCCTGTGTGTAGGAAGCACAGTTCTTTTGTTCTGAGCAAGCTCACGGTTGGGACCACATAGGAAACACAGAAGAGTAGAAGACTGCTCTTTCCCAAAAGCAGAGTGTGTTTCTTGTAAGGCGAACTAATGTTTGTTTCCCAGTCAGAAATGGAGTTGAATCGCATGCAGTTTCTGGTCCTATGAGCAAGAGGTGTTTTCCGTTAAAAAGAGTCACTATTGCACTCCCATTGTCATAAACAGGGCAAATTGCACTGACATCTGTTCCCAGCAAGTACAGTGTATTGGACTGAAGCGGAGCTACTGTTCTTGTCAGTTTCCTAAGCAGAGTTGAACTAGATATGGCCCATATGTGTAGGAAGCACAGTTCTTTTGTTCTGAGCAAGCTCACTGTTCGGACCCCATAGGAAACACAGTAGAGTAAAAGAGTGCTCTTTTCTCAAAAGCAGAGTGTGTTTCTTATAAGGTGAGCTAGCGTTTTTTTCCCAGTCATAAATGGAGTTGAATCACATGCAGTTTCTTGTCCTACGAGCAAGAGTTGTTTTCTGGTAAGAAGAGTCACTATTGAGCTCCCATTGACACATACAGGGCAAATAGCACTGGCGTCTGTTCCCAGCATGTACAGTGTATTGGACTGAACAGGAGCTACTGTTCTTGTCAGTTTCCTAAGCAGAGTTGAACTAGATATTGCCAGTGTGTGTAGGAAGCACAGTTCTTTTGTTCTGAGCAAGCTCAATGTTCGGACCCCATATGAACCACAGTAGAATGGAAGACTGCTCTTTTCTCAAAAGCAGAGTGTGTTTCTTGTAAGGCGAGCTAGCGTTTGTTTCCTATTCCTAAATGGAGTTGAATCACATCCAATTTTTGGTCCTACGAGAAAGAGTTGTTTTATGGTAAGGAAAGTCACTATTGCACTCCCATTGCCATACACAGTGCAAATAGCACTCGCGTCTGTTCCCAGCAAGTACAGTGTATTGGACTAAAGAGGAGCTACTGTTCTTGTCAGTTTTCTAAGCAGAGTTGAACTAGATATGGCCAGTGTGTGTAGGAAGCACAGTTCTTTTGTTCTGAGCAAACTCACTGTTCTGGCCCTATAGAAACCACAGTAGAGTAGAAGAGTGCTCTTTTCTCAAAAGCAGAGTGTGTTTCTTGAATGGCGAGCTAGCGTTTGTTTCCCAGTCCTAAATGGAGTTGTATCACATGCAGTTTTTGGTCCTATGAGCAAGATTTGTTTTCTGGTAAGGAAAGTCACTATTGCGCTTCCATTTCCATACACAGTGCAAATAGCACTCGCATCTGTTCCCAGCAAGTACAGTGTATTGGACTGAAGCGGAGCTACTGTTCTTATCAGTTTCCTAAGCAGAGTTGAACTAGATATGGCCCCTGTGTGTAGGAAGCACAGTTCTTTTGTTCTGAGCAAGCTCACGGTTGGGACCACATAGGAAACACAGAAGAGTAGAAGACTGCTCTTTCCCAAAAGCAGAGTGTGTTTCTTGTAAGGCGAACTAATGTTTGTTTCCCAGTCAGAAATGGAGTTGAATCGCATGCAGTTTCTGGTCCTATGAGCAAGAGGTGTTTTCCGTTAAAAAGAGTCACTATTGCACTCCCATTGTCATAAACAGGGCAAATTGCACTGGCATCTGTTCCCAGCAAGTACAGTGTATTGGACTGAAGCGGAGCTACTGTTCTTATCAGTTTACTAAGCAGAGTTGAACTAGATATGGCCCCTGTGTGTAGGAAACACAGTTCTTTTGTTCTGAGCAAGCTCACTGTTCCGACCCCATAGAAAACACATTAGAGTAGAAGAGTGCTCTTTTCTCAAAAGCAGAGTGTGTTTCTTATAAGGCGAACAAGCGTTTGTTTCCCAGTCAGAAATGGAGTTGAATCCCATGAAGTTTCTGGTCCTACCAGCAAGAGGTGTTTTCCGATAAGAAGAGTCACTATTGTGCCCCTATTGCCATACACAGTGCAAATAGCACTCGCGTCTCTTCCCAGCTATTACAGTGTATTGGACTGCAGAGAAGCTACCGTTCCTGTCAGTTACCTAAGCAGAGTTGAACTAGATATGGCCCGTGTGTGTAGGAAGCACAGTTCTTTTGTTCTGAGCAAGCTCACTGTTCGGACACCATAGGAAACACAGTAGAGTAGAAGAGTGCTCTTTTCTCAAAAACAGAGTGTGTTTCTTGTAAGGCGAGCTAGCATTTGTTTCCCAGTCCTAAATGGAGTTGAATCACATGCAGTTTCTTGTCCTATGAGCAAGAGTTGTTTTCTGGTAAGAAGAGTCACTATCGAGCTCCCATTGTCATACACAGGGCAAATAGCACTGGCGTCTGTTCCCAGCAAGTACAGTGTATTGGACTGAAGTGGAGCTACTGTTCTTGTCAGTTTCCTAAGCAGAGTTGAAGTAGATATGGCCCCTGTGTGTAGAAAGCACAGTTCTTTTGTTCTGAGCAAGCTCACTGTTCAAACTCCATAGAAAACACATTAGTTTAGAAGAGTGCTCTTTTCTCAAAAGCAGAGTGTGTTTCTTATAAGGCGAGCTAGTGTTTGTTTCCCAGTCAGAAATGGAGTTGAATCCCATGCAGTTTCTGGTCCTACGAGCAAGAGGTGTTTTCTGATAAGAAAAGTCACTCTTGTGCTCCTATTGCCATACACAGTGCAAATAGCACTCGCGTCTGTTCCCAGCTAGTACAGTGTATTGGACTGAAGAGGAGCTACCGTTCTTGTCAATTTCCTAAGCAGAGTTGAACTAGATATTGTCCGTGTGTGTGGGAAGCACAGTTCTTTTGTTCTGAGCAAGCTCACTGTTCGGACCCCATAGGAAACACAGTAGAGTAGAAGAGTGCTCTTTTCTCAAAAGCAGAGTGTGTTTCATGTAAGGCAAGCTAGCGTTTGTTTCCCAGTCCTATGTGGAGTTGAATCACATCCTATTTTACCTCCTACGAGCAAGAGTTGTTTTCTGACAAGAAGAGTCATTATTGCGTCCCATTGTCATACACAGGGCAAATAGCACTGGCATCTGTTCCCAGCATGTACAGTGTATTGGACTGAAGAGGATCTACTGTTCTTGTAAGTTTCCTAAGAAGAATTGAACTAGATATGGCCGTATTTGTAGGAATCACAGTGCTTTTGTTCTGAGCAAACTCACTGTTCTGGCCCTATAGGAAACACAGTAGAGTAGAAGAGTGCTCTTTTCTCAAAAGCAGAGTGTGTTTCTTGTAAGGCGAGGTAGCGTTTGTTTCCCAGTCCTAAATGGAGTTGAATCACATGCAGTTTCTGGTCCTACCAACAAGAGTTGTTTTCTGGTAAGGAAAGTCACTATTGCGCTCCCATTGCCATGCACAGTGCAAATAGCACTCGCGTCTGTTCCCAGCAAGTACAGTGTATTGGACTGAAGCGGAGCTACTGTTCTTGTCAGTTTCCTAAGCAGAGTTGAACTAGATATAGCCCCTGTGTATAGGAAGCACAGTTCTTTTGTTCTGAGCAAGCTCACTGTTAGGACCCCATAGAAAACACAGTAGAGTAGAAGAGTTCTCTTTTCTCAAAAGCAGAGTGTGTTTATTGTAAGGCGAGCTAGCATTTGTTTCCCAGTCCTAAATGGAGTTGAATCCCATGCAGTTTCTGGTCCTACGAGCAAGAGGTGTTTTCTAATAAGAAGAGTCACTATTGCGCTCCCATTGTCATACAGAGGACAAATAGCACTGGCGGCTGTTCCCTGCATGTACAGTGTATTGGACTGAAGAGGAGCTACTGTTCTTGTCAGTTTCCTAAGCAGAGTTGAACTAGATATGGCCCGTGTGTGGAGGAAGCACAGTTCTGTTATTCTGAGCAAGCTCACTGTTCGGTCCCCATAGGATACACAGTAGAGTAGAAGAGTGCTCTTTTCTAAAAAGCAGAGTGTGTTTCTTGTAAGGCGAGCTAGCATTTGTTTCCCAATCCTAAATGGAGTTGAATCACATGCAGTTTCTTGTCCTACGAGCAAGAGTTGTTTTCTGGTAAGAAGAGTCACTATTGTGCTCCCATTGTCATACACAGGGCAAATGGCACTGGCGTCTGTTCCCAGCATGTACAGTTTATTGGACTGAAAAGAATCTACTGTTCTTGTCAGTTTCCTAAGCAGAATTGAACTAGATATGGCCGTATTTGTAGGAATCACAGTTCTTTTGTTCTGAGCAAACTCACTGTTCTGGCCCTATAGGAAAAACAGTAGAGTAGAAGAGTGCTCTTTTCTCAAAAGCAGAGTGTGTTTCTTGTAAGGCGAGCTAGCGTTTGTTTCCCAGTCCTAAATGGAGTTGAATCACATGCAGTTTCTGGTCCTACCAGCAAGAGTTGTTTTCTGGTAAGGAAAGTCACTATTGTGCTCCCATTGCCATACACAGTGCAAATAGCACTCGTGTCTGTTCCCAGCAAGTACAGTGTATTGGACTGATGCAGAGCTACTGTTCTTGTCAGTTTCCTAAGCAGAGTAAACTAGATATGGCCCGTTTGTGTAGGAAGCACAGTTCTTTTGTTCTGAGCAAGCTCAATGTTCGGACCCCATAGGAACCAAAGTAGAGTAGAAGACTGCTCTTTTCTCAAAAGCAGAGTGTGTTTCTTGTAAGGCAAGTTACCGTTTGTTTCCCAGTCCTAAATGGAGTTGAATCACATGCAGTTTTTGGTCCTATGAGCAAGAGTTGTTTTCAGGTAAGGAAAGTCACTCTTGTGCTCCCTTTGCCATACACAGTACAAATAGCACTCGCGTCTGTTCCCAGCAAGTACAGTGTATTGGACTGAAGCGGAGCTATTGTTCTTGTCAGTTTCCTAAGCAGAGTTGAACTAGATATAGCCCCTGTGTGTAGGAAGCACAGTTCTTTTGTTCTGAGCAAGCTCACTGTTCGGACCACATAGGAAATACAGTAGAGTAGAAGAGTGCTCTTTTCTCAAAAACAGAGTGTGTTTCTTGTAAGGCGAGCTAGTGTTTGTTTCCCAGTCAGAAATGGAGTTGAATCCCATGCAGTTTCTGGTCCTACGAGCAAGAGGTGTTTTCTAATAAGAAGAGTCACTATTACGCTCCCATTGTCATACAGAGGACAAATAGCACTGGCGGCTGCTCCCTGCATGTACAGTGTATTGGATTGAAGAGGAGCTACTGTTCTTGTCATTTTCCTAAGCAGAGTTGAACTAGATATGGCCCGTGTGTGGAGGAAGCACAGTTCTGTTGTTCTGAGCAAGCTCACTGTTCGGACCACATAGGAAATACAGTAGAGTAGAAGAGTGCTCTTTTCTCAAAAGCAGAGTGTGTTTCTTGTAGGCGAGCTAACGTTTGTTTCCCAATCCTAAATGGAGTTGAATCACATGCAGTTTCTTGTCCTACGAGCAAGAGTTGTTTTCTGGTAAGAAGAGTCACTATTGTGCTCCCATTGTCATACACAGGGCAAATAGCACTGGCGTCTGTTCCCAGCATGTACAGTTTTTTGGACTGAAAAGAATCTACTGTTCTTGTCAGTTTCCTAAGCAGAATTGAACTAGATATGGCCGTATTTGTAGGAATCACAGTTCTTTTGTTCTGAGCAAACTCACTGTTCTGGCCCTATAGGAAAAACAGTAGAGTAGAAGTGTGCTCTTTTCTCAAAAGCAGAGTGTGTTTCTTGTAAGGCGAGCTAGCGTTTGTTTCCCAGTCCTAAAGGGAGTTGAATCACATGCAGTTTTTGGTCCTTTGAGCAAGAGTTGTTTTCTGGTAAGGAAAGTCATTATTGCGCTCGCATTGCCATACACAGTGCAAATAGCACTGGTGTCTGTTCCCAGCAAGTACAGTGTATTGGACTGAAGCAGAGCTACTATTCTTGTCAGTTTCCTAAGCAGAGTTGAACTAGATATTGCCCCTGTGTGTAGGAAGCACAGTTCTTTTGTTCTGAGCAAGCTCACTGTTCAGACCACATAGGAAACACAGTTGAGTAGAAGAGTGCTCTTTTCTCAAAAGCAGAGTGTGTTTCTTATAAAGCGAGCTAGCATTTGTTTCCCAGTCCTAAATGGAGTTGAATCACATGCAGTTTCTTGTCCTACGAGCAAGAGTTGTTTTCTGGTAAGAAGAGTCACTATTGTGCTCCCATTTTCATTCACAGGGCAAATAACCCTGGAGTCTGTTCCCAGCATGTACACTTTATTGGACTGAAGAGGATCTACTGTTCTTTTCAGTTTCCTAAGCATAATTGTACTAGATATGGCCTTATTTGTATGAAGCACAGTTCTTTTGTTCTGAGCAAGCTCACTGTTCTGGCCCTATGGGAAACACAGTAGAGTAGAAGAGTGCTCTTTTCTCAAAAGCAGAGTGTGTTTCTTGTAAGGCGAGCTAGCGTTTGTTTCCCAGTCCTAAATGGAGTTGAATCACATGCAGTTTTTGGTCCTACGAGCAAGAGTTGTTTTCTGGTAAGGAAAGTCATTCTTGCGCTCCCATTGCCATACACAGTGCAAATAGCACTCGCGTCTGTTTCCAGCAAGTACAGTGTATTGGACTGAAGCGGAGCTACTGTTCTTGTCAGTTTCCTAAGCCGAGTTGAACTAGATATGGCCCCTGTGTGTAGGAAGCACAGTTCTTTTGTTCTGAGCAAGCTCACTGTTCGGACCACGTAGGAAATACAGTAGAGTAGAAGAGTGCTCTTTTCTCAAAAACAGAGTGTGTTTCTTGTAAGGCGAGCTAGTGTTTGTTTCCCAGTCAGAAATGGAGTTGAATCCCATGCAGTTTCTGGTCCTACGAGCAAGAGGTTTTTTCTAATAAGAAGAGTCACTATTGCACTCCCATTGTCATACAGAGGACAAATAGCACTGGCGTCTGTTCCCTGCACGTACAGTGTATTGGAGTGAAGAGGAGCTACTGTTCTTGTCAGTTTCCTAAGCAGAGTTGAACTAGATATGGCCCGTGTGTGTAGGAAGCACAGTTCTTTGTTCAGAGCAAGCGCACTGTTCGGACCCCATAGGAAACACATTAGAGTAGAAGAGTGATCTTTTCTCAAAAGCAGAGTGTGTTGCTTGTAAGGCAAGCTAGCGTTTGTTACCCAGTCCTAAATGGAGTTGAATCACATGCAGTTTCTTGTCCTATGAGCAAGAGTTGTTTTCTGGTAAGAAGAGTCACTATTGTGCTCCCATTGTCATACACAGGGCAAATAGCACTGGCGTCTGTTCCCAGCATGTACAGTGTATTGGACTGAAGAGGATCTACTGTTCTTGTCAGTTTCCTAAGCAGAATTGAACTAGATATGGCCGTATTTGTAGGAATCACAGTTCTTTTGTTCTGAGCAAACTCACTGTTCTGGCCCTATAGGAAAAACAGTAGAGTAGAAGAGTGCTCTTTTCTCAAAAGCAGAGTGTGTTTCTTGTAAGGCGAGCTAGCGTTTGTTTCCCAGTCCTAAATGGAGTTGAATCACATGCAGTTTTTGGTCCTATGAGCAAGAGTTGTTTTCTGGTAAGGAAAGTCATTATAGCGCTCGCATTTCCATACACAGTGCAAATAGCACTCGCGTCTGTTCCCAGCAAGTACAGTGTATTGGACTGAAGCGGAGCTACTGTTCTTGTCAGTTTCCTAAGCAGAGTTGAACTAGATATGGCCAGTGTGTGTAGGAAACACAGTTCTTTTTTTCTGAGCAAGCTCAATGTTCGGACCCCATATGAACCACAGTAGAATAGAAGAGTGCTCTTTTCTCAAAAGCAGAGTGTGTTTCTTGTAAGGTGAGCTAGCGTTTATTTCCCAGTCCTAAATGGAGTTTAATCACATGAAGTTTCTGGTCCTACGAGCAAGAGTTGTTATCTGGTAAGAAGAGTCACTATTGTGCTCCCATTGCCATACACAGTGCAAATAGCACTCGCGTCTGTTCCCAGCAAGTACAGTGTATTGGAGTGAAGAGGAGCTAGTGTTCTTGTCAGTTTCCTAAGCAGAGTTGAACTAGATATGGCCCGTGTGTGTAGGAAGCACAGTTCTTTGTTCAGAGCAAGCGCACTGTTCGGACCCCATAGGAAACACATTAGAGTAGAAGAGTGCTCTTTTCTCAAAAGCAGAGTGTGTTGCTTGTAAGGCGAGCTAGCGTTTGTTTCCTAGTCCTAAATGGAGTTGAATCCCATGCAGGTTCTTGTCCTACGAGCAAGAGTTGTTTTCTGGTAAGAAGAGTCACTATTGCGCTCCCTTTGCCATACACAGTACAAATAGCACTCGCGTCTGTTCCCAGCAAGTACAGTGTATTGGACTGAAGAGGAGCTACTGTTCTTGTCAGTTTCCTAAGCAGAGTTGAACTAGATATGGCCCATATGTGTAGGAAGCACAGTTCTTTTGTTCTGAGCAAGCTCACTGTTTCGACCCCCTAGGAAACACAGTAGAGTAGAAGAGTGCTCTTTTCTCAAAAGCAGAGTGTGTTTCTTGTAAGGTGAGCTAGCGTTTTTTTCCCAGTCATAAATGGAGTTGAATCACATGCAGTTTCTTGTCCTACGAGCAAGAGTTGTTTTCTGGTAAGAAGAGTCACTATTGAGCTCCCATTGACACATACAGGGCAAATAGCACTGGCGTCTGTTCCCAGCATGTACAGTGTATTGGACTGAACAGGAGCTACTGTTCTTGTCAGTTTCCTAAGCAGAGTTGAACTAGATATGGCCAGTGTGTGTAGGAAGCACAGTTCTTTTGTTCTGAGCAAGCTCAATGTTCGGACCCCATATGAACCACAGTAGAATAGAAGACTGCTCTTTTCTCAAAAGCAGAGTGTGTTTCTTGTAAGGCGAGCTAGCGTTTGTTTCCCATTCCTAAATGGAGTTGAATCACATCCAATTTTGGTCCTACGAGCAAGAGTTGTTTTATGGTAAGGAAAGTCACTATTGCACTCCCATTGCCATACACAGTGCAAATAGCACTCGCGTCTGTTCCCAGCAAGTACAGTGTATTGGACTAAAGAGGAGCTACTGTTCTTGTCAGTTTCCTAAGCAGAGTTAAACTACATATGGCCAGTGTGTGTAGGAAGCACAGTTCTTTTGTTCTGAGCAAACTCACTGTTCTGGCCCTATAGGAACCACAGTAGAGTAGAAGAGTGCTCTTTTCTCAAAAGCAGAGTGTGTTTCTTGAATGGCGAGCTAGCGTTTGTTTCCCAGTCCTAAATGGAGTTGTATCACATGCAGTTTTTGGTCCTATGAGCAAGATTTGTTTTCTGGTAAGGAAAATCACTATTGCGCTTCCATTTCCATACACAGTGCAAATAGCACTCGCATCTGTTCCCAGCAAGTACAGTGTATTGGACTGAAGCGGAGCTACTGTTCTTGTCAGTTTCCTAAGCAGAGTTGAACTAGATATGGCCCCTGTGTGTAGGAAGCACAGTTCTTTTGTTCTGAGCAAGCTCACTGTTGGGACCACATAGGAAACACAGAAGAGTAGAAGACTGCTCTTTCTCAAAAGCAGAGTGTGTTTCTTGTAAGGCGAGCTAGCATTTGTTTCCCAGTCCTAAATGGAGTTGAATCACATGCAGTTTCTTGTCCTGTGAGCAAGAGTTGTTTTCTGGTAAGAAGAGTCACTATTGCGCTCCCATTGTCATACACAGGGCAAATAGCACTGGCATCTTTTCCCAGCATGTACAGTGTATTGGACTGAAGAGGATCTACTGTTCTTGTAAGTTTCCTAAGAAGAATTGAACTAGATATGGCCGTATTTGTAGGAATCACAGTGCTTTTGTTCTGAGCAAACTCACTGTTCTGGCCCTATAGGAAACACAGTAGAGTAGAAGAGTGCTCTTTTCTCAAAAGCAGAGTGTGTTTCTTGTAAGGCGAGCTAGCGTTTGTTTCCCAGTCCTAAATGGAGTTGAATCACATGCAGTTTTTGGTCCTATGAGCAAGAGTTGTTTTCTGGTAAGGAAAGTCATTATAGCGCTCGCATTTCCATACACAGTGCAAATAGCACTCGCGTCTGTTCCCAGCAAGTACAGTGTATTGGACTGAAGCGGAGCTACTGTTCTTGTCAGTTTCCTAAGCAGAGTTGAACTAGATATTGCCCCTGTGTGTAGGAAGCACAGTTCTTTTGTTCTGAGCAAGCTCACTGTTCAGACCCCATAGGAAACACAGTAGAGTAGAAGACTGCTCTTTTCTCAAAAGCAGAGTGTGTTTCTTGTAAGACGAGCTAGCATTTGTTTCCCAGTCCTAAATGGAGTTGAATCACATGCAGTTGTTGGTCCCACATACAAGAGTTGTTTTCTGGTAAGGAAAGTCACTATTGTGCTCCCATTGCCATACACAGTGCAAATAGCACTCGCTTCTGTTCCCAGCAAGTACAGTGTATTGGACTGAAGAGGAGCTACTGTTCTTGTCAGTTTCCTAAGCAGAGTTGAACTAGATATGGCCAGTGTGTGTAGGAAACACAGTTCTTTTGTTCTGAGCAAGCTCAATGTTCGGACCCCATATGAACCACAGTAGAATAGAAGAGTGCTCTTTTCTCAAAAGCAGAGTGTGTTTCTTGTAAGGTGAGCTAGCGTTTGTTTCCCAGTCCTAAATGGAGTTTAATCACATGCAGATTCTGGTCCTACGAGCAAGAGTTGTTATCTGGTAAGAAGAGTCACTATTGCGCTCCCATTGCCATACACAGTGCAAATAGCACTCGCGTCTGTTCCCAGCAAGTACAGTGTATTGGAGTGAAGAGGAGCTACTGTTCTTGTCAGTTTCCTAAGCAGAGTTGAACTAGATATGGCCCGTGTGTGTAGGAAGCACAGTTCTTTGTTCAGAGCAAGCGCACTGTTCGGACCCCATAGGAAACACATTAGAGTAGAAGAGTGATCTTTTCTCAAAAGCAGAGTGTGTTGCTTGTAAGGTGAGCTAGCATTTGTTTCATAGTCCTAAATGGAGTTGAATCCCATGCAGGTTCTTGTCCTACGAGCAAGAGTTGTTTTCTGGTAAGAAGAGTCACTATTGCGCTCCCTTTGCCATACACAGTACAAATAGCACTCACGTCTGTTCCCAGCAAGTACAGTGTATTGGACTGAAGAGGAGCTACTGTTCTTGTCAGTTTCCTAAGCAGAGTTGAACTAGATATGGCCCATATGTGTAGGAAGCACAGTTCTTTTGTTCTGAGCAAGCTCACTGTTTCGACCACATAGGAAACACAGTAGAGTAGAAGAGTGCTCTTTTCTCAAAAGCAGAGTGTGTTTCTTGTAAGGCGAGCTAGCGTTTGTTTCCCATTCCTAAATGGAGTTGAATCACATCCAATTTTGGTCCTACGAGCAAGAGTTGTTTTATGGTAAGGAAAGTCACTATTGCACTCCCATTGCCATACACAGTGCAAATAGCACTCGCGTCTGTTCCCAGCAAGTACAGTGTATTGGACTAAAGAGGAGCTACTGTTCTTGTCAGTTTCCTAAGCAGAGTTGAACTAGATATGGCCAGTGTGTGTAGGAAGCACAGTTCTTTTGTTCTGAGCAAACTCACTGTTCTGGCCCTATAGGAACCACAGTAGAGTAGAAGAGTGCTCTTTTCTCAAAAGCAGAGTTTGTTTCTTGAATGGCGAGCTAGCGTTTGTTTCCCAGTCCTAAATGGAGTTGTATCACATGCAGTTTTTGGTCCTATGAGCAAGATTTGTTTTCTGGTAAGGAAAATCACTATTATGCTTCCATTTCCATACACAGTGCAAATAGCACTCGCATCTGTTCCCAGCAAGTACAGTGTATTGGACTGAAGCGGAGCTACTGTTCTTGTCAGTTTCCTAAGCAGAGTTGAACTAGATATGGCCCCTGTGTGTAGGAAGCACAGTTCTTTTGTTCTGAGCAAGCTCACTGTTGGGACCACATAGGAAACACAGAAGAGTAGAAGACTGCTCTTTCTCAAAAGCAGAGTGTGTTTCTTGTAAGGCGAACTAGCGTTTGTTTCCCAGTCAGAAATGGAGTTGAATCGCATGCAGTTTCTGGTCCTATGAGCAAGAGGTGTTTTCCGTTAAAAAGAGTCACTATTGCACTCCCATTGTCATAAACAGGGCAAATTATACTGGCATCTGTTCCCAGCAAGTACAGTGTATTGAACTGAAGCGGAGCTACTGTTCTTATCAGTTTACTAAACAGAGTTGAACTAGATATGGCCCCTGTGTGTAGGAAACACAGTTCTTTTGTTCTGAGCAAGCTCACTGTTCGGACCCCATAGAAAACACATTAGAGTAGAAGAGTGCTCTTTTCTCAAAAGCAGAGTGTGTTTCTTATAAGGCGAACTAGCGTTTGTTTCCCAGTCAGAAATGTAGTTGAATCCCATGAAGTTTCTGGTCCTACCAGCAAGAGGTGTTTTCCGATAAGAAGAGTCACTATTGTGCTCCTATTGCCATACACAGTGCAAATAGCACTCGCGTCTCTTCCCAGCTATTACAGTGTATTGGACTGCAGAGGAGCTACCGTTCCTGTCAGTTACCTAAGCAGAGTTGAACTAGATATGGCCCGTGTGTGTAGGAAGCACAGTTCTTTTGTTCTGAGCAAGCTCACTGTTCGGACACCATAGGAAACACAGTAGAGTAGAAGAGTGCTCTTTTCTCAAAAACAGAGTGTGTTTCTTGTAAGGCGAGCTAGCATTTGTTTCCCAGTCCTAAATGGAGTTGAATCACATGCAGTTTCTTGTCCTGTGAGCAAAAGTTGTTTTCTGGTAAGAAAAGTCACTATCGAGCTCCCATTGTCATACACAGGGCAAATAGCACTGGCGTCTGTTCCCAGCAAGTACAGTGTATTGGACTGAAGTGGAGCTACTGTTCTTGTCAGTTTCCTAAGCAGAGTTGATGTAGATATGGCCCCTGTGTGTAGGAAGCACAGTTCTTTTGTTCTGAGCAAGCTCACTGTTCAAACCCCATAGAAAACACATTAGTTTAGAAGAGTGCTCTTTTCTCAAAAGCAGAGTGTGTTTCTTTTAAGGCGAGCTATTGTTTGTTTCCCAGTCAGAAATGGAGTTGAATCCCATGCAGTTTCTGGTCCTACGAGCAAGAGGTGTTTTCTGATAAGAAAAGTCACTCTTGCGCTCCTATTGCCATACACAGTGCAAATAGCACTCGCGTCTGTTCCCAGCTAGTACAGTGTATTGGACTGAAGAGGAGCTACCGTTCTTGTCAGTTTTCCTAAGCAGAGTTGAACTAGATATTGTCCGTGTGTGTAGGAAGCACAGTTCTTTTGTTCTGAGCAAGCTCACTGTTCGGACTCCATAGGAAATACAGTAGAGTAGAAGAGTGCTCTTTTCTCAAAAGCAGAGTGTGTTTCGTGTAAGGCAAGCTAGCGTTTGTTTCCCAGTCCTAAGTGGAGTTGAATCACATCCTATTTTACGTCCTACGAGCAAGAATTGTTTTCTGATAAGAAGAGTCACTATTGCGCTCCCATTGTCATACACAGGGCAAATAGCACTGGCATCTGTTCCCAGCATGTACAGTGTATTGGACTGAAGAGGATCTACTGTTCTTGTAAGTTTCCTAAGAAGAATTGAACTAGATATGGCCGTATTTGTAGGAATCACAGTGCTTTTGTTCTGAGCAAACTCACTGTTCTGGCCCTATAGGAAACACAGTAGAGTAGAAGAGTGCTCTTTTCTCAAAAGCAGAGTGTGTTTCTTGTAAGGCGAGCTAGCGTTTGTTTCCCAGTCCTAAATGGAGTTGAATCACATGCAGTTTCTGGTCCTACCAGCAAGAGTTGTTTTCTGGTAAGGAAAGTCACTATTGCGCTCCCATTGCAGTACACAGTGCAAATAGCACTCGCATCTGTTCCCAGCAAGTACAGTGTATTGGACTGAAGCGGAGCTACTGTTCTTGTCAGTTTCCTAAGCAGAGTTGAACTAGATATGGCCCCTGTGTGTAGGAAGCACAATTCTTTGTTCTGAGCAAGCTCACTGTTAGGACCCCATAGAAAACACAGTAGAGTAGAAGAGTTCTCTTTTCTCAAAAGCAGAGTGTGTTTCTTGTAAGGCGAGCTAGTGTTTGTTTCCCAGTCCTAAATGGAGTTGAATCCCATGCAGTTTCTGGTCCTACGAGAAAGAGGTGTTTTCTAATAAGAAGAGTCACTATTGTGCTCCCATTGTCATACATAGGACAAATAGCACTGGCGTCTGTTCCCTGCATGTACAGTTTATTGGACTGAAAAGAATCTACTGTTCTTGTCAGTTTCCTAAGCAGAATTGAACTAGATATGGCCGTATTTGTAGGAATCACAGTTCTTTTGTTCTGAGCAAACTCACTGTTCTGGCACTATAGGAAAATAGTAGAGTAGAAGAGTGCTCTTTTCTCAAAAGCAGAGTGTGTTTCTTGTAAGGCGAGCTAGCGTTTGTTTCCCATTCCTAAATGGAGTTGAATCACATCCAATTTTGGTCCTACGAGCAAGAGTTGTTTTATGGTAAGGAAAGTCACTATTGCACTCCCATTGCCATACACAGTGCAAATAGCACTCGCGTCTGTTCCCAGCAAGTACAGTGTATTGGACTAAAGAGGAGCTACTGTTCTTGTCAGTTTCCTAAGCAGAGTTGAACTAGATATGGCCAGTGTGTGTAGGAAGCACAGTTCTTTTGTTCTGAGCAAACTCACTGTTCTGGCCCTATAGGAACCACAGTAGAGTAGAAGAGTGCTCTTTTCTCAAAAGCAGAGTGTGTTTCTTGAATGGCGAGCTAGCGTTTGTTTCCCAGTCCTAAATGGAGTTGTATCACATGCAGTTTTTGGTCCTATGAGCAAGATTTGTTTTCTGGTAAGGAAAATCACTATTGCGCTTCCATTTCCATACACAGTGCAAATAGCACTCGCATCTGTTCCCAGCAAGTACAGTGTATTGGACTGAAGCGGAGCTACTGTTCTTGTCAGTTTCCTAAGCAGAGTTGAACTAGATATGGCCCCTGTGTGTAGGAAGCACAGTTCTTTTGTTCTGAGCAAGCTCACAGTTGGGACCACATAGGAAACACAGAAGAGTAGAAGACTGCTCTTTCTCAAAAGCAGAGTGTGTTTCTTGTAAGGCGAACTAGCGTTTGTTTCCCAGTCAGAAATGGAGTTGAATCGCATGCAGTTTCTGGTCCTATGAGCAAGAGGTGTTTTCCGTTAAAAAGAGTCACTATTGCACTCCCATTGTCATAAACAGGGCAAATTGCACTGGCATCTGTTCCCAGCAAGTACAGTGTATTGAACTGAAGCGGAGCTACTGTTCTTATCAGTTTACTAAACAGAGTTGAACTAGATATGGCCCCTGTGTGTAGGAAACACAGTTCTTTTGTTCTGAGCAAGCTCACTGTTCGGACCCCATAGAAAACACATTAGAGTAGAAGAGTGCTCTTTTCTCAAAAGCAGAGTGTGTTTCTTATAAGGCGAACTAGCGTTTGTTTCCCAGTCAGAAATGTAGTTGAATCCCATGAAGTTTCTGGTCCTACCAGCAAGAGGTGTTTTCCGATAAGAAGAGTCACTATTGTGCTCCTATTGCCATACACAGTGCAAATAGCACTCGCGTCTCTTCCCAGCTATTACAGTGTATTGGACTGCAGAGGAGCTACCGTTCCTGTCAGTTACCTAAGCAGAGTTGAACTAGATATGGCCCGTGTGTGCAGGAAGCACAGTTCTTTTGTTCTGAGCAAGCTCACTGTTCGGACACCATAGGAAACACAGTAGAGTAGAAGAGTGCTCTTTTCTCAAAAGCAGAGTGTGTTTCTTGTAAGGCGAGCTAGCATTTGTTTCCCAGTCCTAAATGGAGTTGAATCACATGCAGTTTCTTGTCCTATGAGCAAGAGTTGTTTTCTGGTAAGAAGAGTCACTATTGCGCTCCCATTGTCATACACAGGGCAAATAGCACTGGCATCTTTTCCCAGCATGTACAGTGTATTGGACTGAAGAGGATCTACTGTTCTTGTAAGTTTCCTAAGAAGAATTGAACTAGATATGGCCGTATTTGTAGGAATCACAGTGCTTTTGTTCTGAGCAAACTCACTGTTCTGGCCCTATAGGAAACACAGTAGAGTAGAAGAGTGCTCTTTTCTCAAAAGCAGAGTGTGTTTCTTGTAAGGCAAGCTAGCGTTTGTTTCCCAGTCCTAAATGGAGTTGAATCACATGCAGTTTTTGGTCCTATGAGCAAGAGTTGTTTTCTGGTAAGGAAAGTCATTATAGCGCTCGCATTTCCATACACAGTGCAAATAGCACTCGCGTCTGTTCCCAGCAAGTACAGTGTATTGGACTGAAGCGGAGCTACTGTTCTTGTCAGTTTCCTAAGCAGAGTTGAACTAGATATTGCCCCTGTGTGTAGGAAGCACAGTTCTTTTGTTCTGAGCAAGCTCACTGTTCAGACCCCATAGGAAACACAGTAGAGTAGAAGACTGCTCTTTTCTCAAAAGCAGAGTGTGTTTCTTGTAAGGCGAGCTAGCGTTTGTTTCCCAGTCCTAAATGGAGTTGAATCACATGCAGTTGTTGGTCCCACATACAAGAGTTGTTTTCTGGTAAGGAAAGTCACTATTGTGCTCCCATTGCCATACACAGTGCAAATAGCACTCGCTTCTGTTCCCAGCAAGTACAGTGTATTGGACTGAAGAGGAGCTACTGTTCTTGTCAGTTTCCTAAGCAGAGTTGAACTAGATATGGCCAGTGTGTGTAGGAAACACAGTTCTTTTGTTCTGAGCAAGCTCAATGTTCGGACCCCATATGAACCACAGTAGAATAGAAGAGTGCTCTTTTCTCAAAAGCAGAGTGTGTTTCTTGTAAGGTGAGCTAGCGTTTGTTTCCCAGTCCTAAATGGAGTTTAATCACATGCAGTTTCTGGTCCTACGAGCAAGAGTTGTTATCTGGTAAGAAGAGTCACTATTGTGCTCCCATTGCCATACACAGTGCAAATAGCACTCGCGTCTGTTCCCAGCAAGTACAGTGTATTGGAGTGAAGAGGAGCTACTGTTCTTGTCAGTTTCCTAAGCAGAGTTGAACTAGATATGGCCCGTGTGTGTAGGAAGCACAGTTCTTTGTTCAGAGCAAGCGCACTGTTCGGACCCCATAGGAAACACATTAGAGTAGAAGAGTGATCTTTTCTCAAAAGCAGAGTGTGTTGCTTGTAAGGTGAGCTAGCATTTGTTTCATAGTCCTAAATGGAGTTGAATCCCATGCAGGTTCTTGTCCTACGAGCAAGAGTTGTTTTCTGGTAAGAAGAGTCACTATTGCGCTCCCTTTGCCATACACAGTACAAATAGCACTCACGTCTGTTCCCAGCAAGTACAGTGTATTGGACTGAAGAGGAGCTACTGTTCTTGTCAGTTTCCTAAGCAGAGTTGAACTAGATATGGCCCATATGTGTAGGAAGCACAGTTCTTTTGTTCTGAGCAAGCTCACTGTTTCGACCACATAGGAAACACAGTAGAGTAGAAGAGTGCTCTTTTCTCAAAAGCAGAGTGTGTTTCTTGTAAGGCGAGCTAGCGTTTGTTTCCCATTCCTAAATGGAGTTGAATCACATCCAATTTTGGTCCTACGAGCAAGAGTTGTTTTATGGTAAGGAAAGTCACTATTGCACTCCCATTGCCATACACAGTGCAAATAGCACTCGCGTCTGTTCCCAGCAAGTACAGTGTATTGGACTAAAGAGGAGCTACTGTTCTTGTCAGTTTCCTAAGCAGAGTTGAACTAGATATGGCCAGTGTGTGTAGGAAGCACAGTTCTTTTGTTCTGAGCAAACTCACTGTTCTGGCCCTGTAGGAACCACAGTAGAGTAGAAGAGTGCTCTTTTCTCAAAAGCAGAGTTTGTTTCTTGAATGGCGAGCTAGCGTTTGTTTCCCAGTCCTAAATGGAGTTGTATCACATGCAGTTTTTGGTCCTATGAGCAAGATTTGTTTTCTGGTAAGGAAAATCACTATTGCGCTTCCATTTCCATACACAGTGCAAATAGCACTCGCATCTGTTCCCAGCAAGTACAGTGTATTGGACTGAAGCGGAGCTACTGTTCTTGTCAGTTTCCTAAGCAGAGTTGAACTAGATATGGCCCCTGTGTGTAGGAAGCACAGTTCTTTTGTTCTGAGCAAGCTCACTGTTGGGACCACATAGGAAACACAGAAGAGTAGAAGACTGCTCTTTCTCAAAAGCAGAGTGTGTTTCTTGTAAGGCGAACTAGCGTTTGTTTCCCAGTCAGAAATGGAGTTGAATCGCATGCAGTTTCTGGTCCTATGAGCAAGAGGTGTTTTCCGTTAAAAAGAGTCACTATTGCACTCCCATTGTCATAAACAGGGCAAATTATACTGGCATCTGTTCCCAGCAAGTACAGTGTATTGAACTGAAGCGGAGCTACTGTTCTTATCAGTTTACTAAACAGAGTTGAACTAGATATGGCCCCTGTGTGTAGGAAACACAGTTCTTTTGTTCTGAGCAAGCTCACTGTTCGGACCCCATAGAAAACACATTAGAGTAGAAGAGTGCTCTTTTCTCAAAAGCAGAGTGTGTTTCTTATAAGGCGAACTAGCGTTTGTTTCCCAGTCAGAAATGTAGTTGAATCCCATGAAGTTTCTGGTCCTACCAGCAAGAGGTGTTTTCCGATAAGAAGAGTCACTATTGTGCTCCTATTGCCATACACAGTGCAAATAGCACTCGCGTCTCTTCCCAGCTATTACAGTGTATTGGACTGCAGAGGAGCTACCGTTCCTGTCAGTTACCTAAGCAGAGTTGAACTAGATATGGCCCGTGTGTGTAGGAAGCACAGTTCTTTTGTTCTGAGCAAGCTCACTGTTCGGACACCATAGGAAACACAGTAGAGTAGAAGAGTGCTCTTTTCTCAAAAACAGAGTGTGTTTCTTGTAAGGCGAGCTAGCATTTGTTTCCCAGTCCTAAATGGAGTTGAATCACATGCAGTTTCTTGTCCTGTGAGCAAAAGTTGTTTTCTGGTAAGAAGAGTCACTATCGAGCTCCCATTGTCATACACAGGGCAAATAGCACTGGCGTCTGTTCCCAGCAAGTACAGTGTATTGGACTGAAGTGGAGCTACTGTTCTTGTCAGTTTCCTAAGCAGAGTTGATGTAGATATGGCCCCTGTGTGTAGGAAGCACAGTTCTTTTGTTCTGAGCAAGCTCACTGTTCAAACCCCATAGAAAACACATTAGTTTAGAAGAGTGCTCTTTTCTCAAAAGCAGAGTGTGTTTCTTTTAAGGCGAGCTAGTGTTTGTTTCCCAGTCAGAAATGGAGTTGAATCCCATGCAGTTTCTGGTCCTACGAGCAAGAGGTGTTTTCTGATAAGAAAAGTCACTCTTGCGCTCCTATTGCCATACACAGTGCAAATAGCACTCGCGTCTGTTCCCAGCTAGTACAGTGTATTGGACTGAAGAGGAGCTACCGTTCTTGTCAGTTTCCTAAGCAGAGTTGAACTAGATATTGTCCGTGTGTGTAGGAAGCACAGTTCTTTTGTTCTGAGCAAGCTCACTGTTCGGACTCCATAGGAAATACAGTAGAGTAGAAGAGTGCTCTTTTCTCAAAAGCAGAGTGTGTTTCATGTAAGGCAAGCTAGCGTTTGTTTCCCAGTCCTAAGTGGAGTTGAATCACATCCTATTTTACGTCCTACGAGCAAGAATTGTTTTCTGATAAGAAGAGTCACTATTGCGCTCCCATTGTCATACACAGGGCAAATAGCACTGGCATCTGTTCCCAGCATGTACAGTGTATTGGACTGAAGAGGAGCTACTGTTCTTGTAAGTTTCCTAAGAAGAATTGAACTAGATATGGCCGTATTTGTAGGAATCACAGTGCTTTTGTTCTGAGCAAACTCACTGTTCTGGCCCTATAGGAAACACAGTAGAGTAGAAGAGTGCTCTTTTCTCAAAAGCAGAGTGTGTTTCTTGTAAGGCGAGCTAGCGTTTGTTTCCCAGTCCTAAATGGAGTTGAATCACATGCAGTTTCTGGTCCTACCAGCAAGAGTTGTTTTCTGGTAAGGAAAGTCACTATTGCGCTCCCATTGCAGTACACAGTGCAAATAGCACTCGCATCTGTTCCCAGCAAGTACAGTGTATTGGACTGAAGCGGAGCTACTGTTCTTGTCAGTTTCCTAAGCAGAGTTGAACTAGATATGGCCCCTGTGTGTAGGAAGCACAATTCTTTTGTTCTGAGCAAGCTCACTGTTAGGACCCCATAGAAAACACAGTAGAGTAGAAGAGTTCTCTTTTCTCAAAAGCAGAGTGTGTTTCTTGTAAGGCGAGCTAGTGTTTGTTTCCCAGTCCTAAATGGAGTTGAATCCCATGCAGTTTCTGGTCCTACGAGAAAGAGGTGTTTTCTAATAAGAAGAGTCACTATTGTGCTCCCATTGTCATACATAGGACAAATAGCACTGGCGTCTGTTCCCTGCATGTACAGTTTATTGGACTGAAAAGAATCTACTGTTCTTGTCAGTTTCCTAAGCAGAATTGAACTAGATATGGCCGTATTTGTAGGAATCACAGTTCTTTTGTTCTGAGCAAACTCACTGTTCTGGCACTATAGGAAAATAGTAGAGTAGAAGAGTGCTCTTTTCTCAAAAGCAGAGTGTGTTTCTTGTAAGGCGAGCTAGCGTTTGTTTCCCATTCCTAAATGGAGTTGAATCACATCCAATTTTGGTCCTACGAGCAAGAGTTGTTTTATGGTAAGGAAAGTCACTATTGCACTCCCATTGCCATACACAGTGCAAATAGCACTCGCGTCTGTTCCCAGCAAGTACAGTGTATTGGACTAAAGAGGAGCTACTGTTCTTGTCAGTTTCCTAAGCAGAGTTGAACTAGATATGGCCAGTGTGTGTAGGAAGCACAGTTCTTTTGTTCTGAGCAAACTCACTGTTCTGGCCCTATAGGAACCACAGTAGAGTAGAAGAGTGCTCTTTTCTCAAAAGCAGAGTGTGTTTCTTGAATGGCGAGCTAGCGTTTGTTTCCCAGTCCTAAATGGAGTTGTATCACATGCAGTTTTTGGTCCTATGAGCAAGATTTGTTTTCTGGTAAGGAAAATCACTATTGCGCTTCCATTTCCATACACAGTGCAAATAGCACTCGCATCTGTTCCCAGCAAGTACAGTGTATTGGACTGAAGCGGAGCTACTGTTCTTGTCAGTTTCCTAAGCAGAGTTGAACTAGATATGGCCCCTGTGTGTAGGAAGCACAGTTCTTTTGTTCTGAGCAAGCTCACTGTTGGGACCACATAGGAAACACAGAAGAGTAGAAGACTGCTCTTTCTCAAAAGCAGAGTGTGTTTCTTGTAAGGCGAACTAGCGTTTGTTTCCCAGTCAGAAATGGAGTTGAATCGCATGCAGTTTCTGGTCCTATGAGCAAGAGGTGTTTTCCGTTAAAAAGAGTCACTATTGCACTCCCATTGTCATAAACAGGGCAAATTGCACTGGCATCTGTTCCCAGCAAGTACAGTGTATTGAACTGAAGCGGAGCTACTGTTCTTATCAGTTTACTAAACAGAGTTGAACTAGATATGGCCCCTGTGTGTAGGAAACACAGTTCTTTTGTTCTGAGCAAGCTCACTGTTCGGACCCCATAGAAAACACATTAGAGTAGAAGAGTGCTCTTTTCTCAAAAGCAGAGTGTGTTTCTTATAAGGCGAACTAGCGTTTGTTTCCCAGTCAGAAATGTAGTTGAATCCCATGAAGTTTCTGGTCCTACCAGCAAGAGGTGTTTTCCGATAAGAAGAGTCACTATTGTGCTCCTATTGCCATACACAGTGCAAATAGCACTCGCGTCTCTTCCCAGCTATTACAGTGTATTGGACTGCAGAGGAGCTACCGTTCCTGTCAGTTACCTAAGCAGAGTTGAACTAGATATGGCCCGTGTGTGTAGGAAGCACAGTTCTTTTGTTCTGAGCAAGCTCACTGTTCGGACACCATAGGAAACACAGTAGAGTAGAAGAGTGCTCTTTTCTCAAAAACAGAGTGTGTTTCTTGTAAGGCGAGCTAGCATTTGTTTCCCAGTCCTAAATGGAGTTGAATCACATGCAGTTTCTTGTCCTGTGAGCAAAAGTTGTTTTCTGGTAAGAAGAGTCACTATCGAGCTCCCATTGTCATACACAGGGCAAATAGCACTGGCGTCTGTTCCCAGCAAGTACAGTGTATTGGACTGAAGTGGAGCTACTGTTCTTGTCAGTTTCCTAAGCAGAGTTGATGTAGATATGGCCCCTGTGTGTAGGAAGCACAGTTCTTTTGTTCTGAGCAAGCTCACTGTTCAAACCCCATAGAAAACACATTAGTTTAGAAGAGTGCTCTTTTCTCAAAAGCAGAGTGTGT
The DNA here is from genome assembly GCF_949786415.1 of Peromyscus eremicus. Classification (NCBI taxonomy): domain Eukaryota; kingdom Metazoa; phylum Chordata; class Mammalia; order Rodentia; family Cricetidae; genus Peromyscus; species Peromyscus eremicus. Next base: position 164,544 of record NW_026734807.1, read on the forward strand.
TTCTTTTAAGGCGAGCTAGTGTTTGTTTCCCAGTCAGAAATGGAGTTGAATCCCATGCAGTTTCTGGTCCTACGAGCAAGAGGTGTTTTCTGATAAGAAAAGTCACTCTTGCGCTCCTATTGCCATACACAGTGCAAATAGCACTCGCGTCTGTTCCCAGCTAGTACAGTGTATTGGACTGAAGAGGAGCTACCGTTCTTGTCAGTTTCCTAAGCAGAGTTGAACTAGATATTGTCCGTGTGTGTAGGAAGCACAGTTCTTTTGTTCTGAGCAAGCTCACTGTTCGGACCCCATAGGAAATACAGTAGAGTAGAAGAGTGCTCTTTTCTCAAAAGCAGAGTGTGTTTCATGTAAGGCAAGCTAGCGTTTGTTTCCCAGTCCTAAGTGGAGTTGAATCACATCCTATTTTACGTCCTATGAGCAAGAATTGTTTTCTGATAAGAAGAGTCACTATTGTGCTCCCATTGTCATACACAGGGCAAATAGCACTGGCATCTGTTCCCAGCATGTACAGTGTATTGGACTGAAGAGGATCTACTGTTCTCTTAGTTTCCTAAGAAGAATTGAACTAGATATGGCCGTATTTGTAGGAATCACAGTGCTTTTGTTCTGAGCAAACTCACTGTTCTGGCCCTATAGGAAACACAGTAGAGTAGAAGAGTGCTCATTCTCAAAAGCAGAGTGTGTTTCTTGTAAGGCGAGCTAGCGTTTGTTTCCCAGTCCTAAATGGACTTGAATCACATGCAGTTTCTGGTCCTACCAGCATGAGTTGTTTTCTGGTAAGGAAAGTCACTATTGCGCTCCCATTGCAGTACACAGTGCAAATAGCACTCGCGTCTGTTCCCAGCAAGTACAGTGTATTGGACTGAAGCGGAGCTACTGTTCTTGTCAGTTTCCTAAGCAGAGTTGAACTAGATATGGCCCCTGTGTGTAGGAAGCACAATTCTTTTGTTCTGAGCAAGCTCACTGTTAGGACCCCATAGAAAACACAGTAGAGTAGAAGAGTTCTCTTTTCTCAAAAGCAGAGTGTGTTTCTTGTAAGGCGAGCTAGTGTTTGTTTCCCAGTCCTAAATGGAGTTGAATCCCATGCAGTTTCTGGTCCTACGAGCAAGAGGTGTTTTCTAATAAGAAGAGTCACTATTGTGCTCCCTTTGTCATACATAGGACAAATAGCACTGGCGTCTGTTCCCTGCATGTACAGTTTATTGGACTGAAAAGAATCTACTGTTCTTGTCAGTTTCCTAAGCAGAATTGAACTAGATATGGCCGTATTTGTAGGAATCACAGTTCTTTTGTTCTGAGCAAACTCACTGTTCTGGCCCTATAGGAAAATAGTAGAGTAGAAGAGTGCTCTTTTCTCAAAAGCAGAGTGTGTTTCTTGTAAGGCGAGCTAGCGTTTGTTTCCCAGTCCTAAATGGAGTTGAATCACATGCAGTTTCTGGTCCTACCAGCAAGAGTTGTTTTCTGGTAAGGAAAGTCACTATTGTGCTCCCATTGCCATACACAGTGCAAATAGAACTCGCCTCTGTTCCCAGCAAGTACAGTGTATTGGACTGAAGCGGAGCTACTGTTCTTGTCAGTTTCCTAAGCAGAGTTGAACTAGATATGGCCCGTGTGTGTAGGAAGCACAGTTCTTTTGTTCTGAGCAAGCTCAATGTTCGGACCCCATAGGAACCAAAGTAGAGTAGAAGAGTGCTCTTTTCTCAGAAACAGAGTGTGTTTCTTGTAAGGCGAGCTAGTGTTTGTTTCCCAGTCAGAAATGGAGTTGAATCCCATGCAGTTTCTGGTCCTACGAGCAAGAGGTGTTTTCTAATAAGAAGAGTCACTATTGGGCTCCCATTGTCATACAGAAGACAAATAGCACTGGCGGCTGTTCCCTGCATGTACAGTGTATTGGATTGAAGAGGAGCTACTGTTCTTGTCATTTTCCTAAGCAGAGTTGAACTAGATATGGCCCGTGTGTGGAGGAAGCACAGTTCTGTTGTTCTGAGCAAGCTCACTGTTCGGTCCCCATAGGATACACAGTAGAGTAGAAGAGTGCTCTTTTCTCAAAAGCAGAGTGTGTTTCTTGTAGGTGAGCTAGCGTTTGTTTCTCAATCCTAAATGGAGTTGAATCACATGCAGTTTCTTGTCCTACGAGCAAGAGTTGTTTTCTGGTAAGAAGAGTCACTATTGTGCTCCCATTGTCATACACAGGGCAAATAGCACTGGCGTCTGTTCCCAGCATATACAGTTTTTTGGACTGAAAAGAATCTACTGTTCTTGTCAGTTTCCTAAGCAGAATTGAACTAGATATGGCCGTATTTGTAGGAATCACAGTTCTTTTGTTCTGAGCAAACTCACTGTTCTGGCCCTATAGGAAAAACAGTAGAGTAGAAGAATGCTCTTTTCTCAAAAGCAGAGTGTGTTTCTTGTAAGGCGAGCTAGCGTTTGTTTCCCAGTCCTAAATGGAGTTGAATCACATGCAGTTTTTGGTCCTATGAGCTAGAGTTGTTTTCTGGTAAGGAAAGTCATTATAGCGCTCGCATTTCCATACACAGTGCAAATAGCACTCGCTTCTGTTCCCAGCAAGTACAGTGTATTGGACTGAAGCGGAGCTACTGTTCTTGTCAGTTTCCTAAGCAGAGTTGAACTAGATATTGCCCCTGTGTGTAGGAAGCACAGTTCTTTTGTTCTGAGCAAGCTCACTGTTCAGACCCCATAGGAAACAGAGTAGAGTAGAAGAGTGCTCTTTTCTCAAAAGCAGAGTGTGTTTCTTGTAAAGCGAGCTAGCATTTGTTTCCCAGTCCTAAATGGAGTTGAATCACATGCAGTTTCTTGTCCTAAGAGCAAGAGTTGTTTTCTGGTAAGAAGAGTCACTATTGTGCTCCCATTGTCATTCACAGGGCAAACAACACTGGCGTCTATTCCCAGCATGTACACTGTATTGGACTGAAGAGGATCTACTGTTCTTTTCAGTTTCCTAAGCATAATTGAACTAGATATGGCCGTATTTGTATGAAGCACAGTTCTTTTGTTCTGAGCAAGCTCACTGTTCTGGCCCTATAGGAAAGACAGCAGAGTAAAAGAGTGCTCTTTTCTCAAAAGCAGAGTGTGTTTCTTGTAAGGCGAGCTAGCGTTTGTTTCCCAGTCCTAAATGGAGTTGAATCACATGCAGTTTTTGGTCCTATGAGCAAGAGTTGTTTTCTGGTAAGGAAAGTCACTCTTGCGCTCCCATTGCCATACACAGTGCAAATAGCACTCTCGTCTGTTCCCACATAGTACAGTGTATTGGACTGAAGCAGAGCTACTGTTCTCGTCAGTTTCCTAAGCATAGTTGAACTAGATATGGCCCCTGTGTGTAGGAAGCACAGTTCTTTTGTTCTGAGCAAGCTCAATTTTTGGACCCCATAGGAAACACAGTAGAGTAGAAGAGTGCTCTTTTCTCAAAAGCAGAGTATGTTTCTTGTAAGGCGAGCTAGCGTTTGTTTCCCAATACTAAATGGAGTTGAATCACATGCAGTATCTGGTCCTACGAGCAAGAGTTGTTTTCTGATAAGAAGAGTCACTATTGCGCTCCCATTGTCATACACAGGGCAAATCACACTGGCATCTGTTCCCAGCATGTACAGTGTATTGGACTGAAGAGGATCTACTGTTCTTCTCAGTTTCCTAAGCTGAGTTTAACTAGATATGGACCGTATGTGTAGGAAGCACAGTTCTTTTGTTCTGAGAATGCTCACTCTTCTGGCCCTATAGGAAACACATTAGAGTAGAAGAGTGCTCCTTTCTCAATCCAGAGTGTGTTTCTTGTAAGTCGAGCTATCATTTGTTTCCCAGTCCTAAATAGAGTTGAATCCAATGCAGTATCTAGTCCTGCCATCAAGAGTTGTTTTCTGATAAGAAGAGTCACTATTGCGCTCCTATTGCCAGACAGTACAAATACCACTCGCGTCTGTTCCCAGCTAGGACAGTGTATTGGACTTAGGAGGAGCTACCGTTCTTGTCAGTTTCCTAAGCAGAGTTGAACTAGATATGGCCCCTGTGTGTAGGAAGCACAGTTCTTTTGTTCTGAGCAAGCTCACCTTTCGGACCCCATAGAAAACACATTAGAGTAGAAGAGTGCTCTTTTCTCAAAAGCAGAGTGTGTTTCTTATAAGGCGAGCTAGTGTTTGTTTCCCAGTCTGAAATGGAGTTGAATCCCATGCAGTTTCTGGTCCTACCAGCAAGACGAGTTTTCCGATAAGAAGAGTCACTATTGTGCTCCTATTGCCATACACAGTGCAAATAACACTCGCGTCTGTTCCCAGCTATTACAGTGTATTGGACTGAAGAGGAGCTACCGTTCTTGTCAGTTTCCTAAGCAGAGTTGAACTAGATATGTCCCGTGTGTGTAGGAAGCACAGTTCTTTTGTTCTGAGCAAGCTCACTGTTCGGACCCCATAAGAAATTCAGTAGAGTAGAAGAGTGCTCTTTTCTCAAAAGCAGAGTGTGTTTCTTGTAAGGCGAGCCAGCGTTTGTTTCCCAGTCCTAAATGGAGTTGAATCACATGCAGTTTTTGGTCCTATGAGCAAGAGTTGTTTTCTGGTAAGGAAAGTCATTATTGCGCTCGCATTGCCATACTCAGTGCAAATAGCACTGGTGTCTGTTCCCAGCAAGTACAGTGTATTGGACTGAAGCGGAGCTACTGTTCTTGTCAGTTTCCTAAGCAGAGTTGAACTAGATATTGCCCCTGTGTGTAGGAAGCACAGTTCTTTTGTTCTGAGCAAGCTCACTGTTCAGACCCCATAGGAAACACAGTAGAGTAGAAGAGTGCTCTTTTCTCAAAAGCAGAGTGTGTTTCTTGTAAAGTGAGCTAGCATTTGTTTCCCAGTCCTAAATGGAGTTGAATCACATGCAGTTTCTTGTCCTACGAGCAAGAGTTGTTTTCTGGTAAGAAGAGTCACTATTGTGCTCCCATTGTCATTCACAGGGCAAATAACACTGACGTCTGTTCCCAGCATGTACACTGTATTGGACCTGAGAGGATCTACTGTTCTTTTCAGTTTCCTAAGCATAATTGAACTAGATATGGCCGTATTTGTATGAAGCACATTTCTTTTGTTCTGAGCAAGCTCACTGTTCTGGCCCTATAGGAAACACAGTAAAGTAGAAGAGTGCTCTTTTCTCAAAAGCAGAGTGTGTTTCTTGTAAGGCGAGCTAGCGTTTGTTTCCCAGTCCTAAATGGAGTTGAATCACATGCAGTTTTTGGTCCTATGAGCAAGAGATGTTTTATGGTAAGGAAAGTCACTCTTGTGCTCCCATTTCCATACACAGTGCAAATAGCACTCGCGTCTGTTCCCAACAAGTACAGTGTATTGGACTGAAGCGGAGCTACTGTTCTTGTCAGTTTCCTAAGCAGAGTTGAACTAGATATGGCCCCTGTGTGTAGGAAGCACAGTTCTTTTGTTCTGAGCAAGCTCACTGTTCGGACCCAATAGGAAACACATTAGAGTAGAAGAGTGCTCTTTTCTCAAAAGCAGAGTGTGTTTCTTGTAAGGCGAGCTAGTGTTTGTTTCCCAGTCTGAAATGGAGTTGAATCCCATGCAGTTTCTGGTCCTACCAGCAAGACGTGTTTTCTGATAAGAAGAGTCACTATTGTGCTCCTATTGCCATACACAGTGCAAATTGCACTCGCGTCTATTCCCAGCTATTACAGTGTATTGGACTGAAAAGGAGCTACCGTTCTTGTAAGTTTCCTAAGCAGAGTTGAACTAGATATGGCCCGTGTGTGTAGGAAGCACAGTTTTGTTGTTCTGAGCAAGCTCACTGTTCGGACCCCATAGGAAATTCAGTAGAGTAGAAGAGTGCTCTTTTCTCAAAACAGAGTGTGTTTCTTGTAAGGCGAGCTAGCGTTTGTTTCCCAGTCCTAAATGGAGTTGAATTCCATGCAGTTTCTTGTCCTACGAGCAAGAGTTGTTTTCTGGTAAGAAGAATCACTATTGTGCTCCCATTGTCATTCACAGGGCAAATAACACTGGCGTCTATTCCCAGCATGTACACTGTATTGGACTAAAGAAGATCTACTGTTCTTGTAAGTTTCCTAAGAAGAATTGAACTAGATATGGCCGTATTTGTATGAAGCACAGTTCTTTTGTTCTGAGCAAGCTCACTGTTCTGGCCCTATAGGAAACACAGTAGAGTAGAAGAGTGCTCTTTTCTCAAAAGCAGAGTGTGTTTCTTGTAAGGTGAACTAGCGTTTGTTTCCCAGTCCTAAATGGAGTTGAATCACATGCAGTGTCTGGTCCTATGAGCAAGAGATGTTTTATGGTAAGGAAAGTCACTCTTGTGCTCCCATTTCCATACACAGTGCAAATAGCACTCGTGTCTGTTCCCAGCAAGTACAGTGTATTAGACTGAAGCGGAGCTACTGTTCTTGTCAGTTTCCTAAGCAGAGTTTAACTAGATATTGCCCCTGTGTGTAGGAAGCACAGTTCTTTTGTTCTGAGCAAGCTCACTGTTCGGACCCCATAGGAAACACAGTATAGTAGAAGAGTGTTCTTTTCTCAAAAGCAGAGTGTTTTTTATGTAAAGCGAGCTAGCATTTGTTTCCCAGTCTTAAATGGAGTTGAATCACATGCAGTTTCTTGTACTACGAGCAAGAGTTGTTTTCTGGTAAGAAGAGTCACTATTGTGCTCCCATTGTCATTCACAGTGCAAATAACACTGGCGTCTGTTCCAGCATGTACACTGTATTAGACTGAAGAGGATCTACTGTTCTCTTCAGTTTCCTAAGCATAATTGAACTGGATATGGCCGTATTTGTATGAAGCACAGTTCTTTTGTTCTGAGCAAGCTCACTGTTCTGGCCCTATAGAAACACAGTAGATTAGAAGAGTGCTCTTTTCTCAAAAGCAGAGTATGTTTCTTGTAAGGCGAGCTAGCGTTTGTTTCCCAATCCTAAATGGAGTTGAATCACATGCAGTATCTGGTCCTACGAGCAAGAGTTGTTTTCTGGTAAGAAGAGTCACTATTGCGCGCCCATTTTCATCCACAGGGCAAATCACACTGGCATTTGTTCCCAGCATGTACAGTGTATTGGACTGAAGAGGATCTACTGTTCTTGTCAGTTTCCTAAGCAGAGTTTAACTAGATATGGACCGTGTGTGTAGGAAGCACAGTTCTTGTGTTCTGAGAATGCTCACTGTTCTGGCCCTATAGGAAACACATTAGAGTAGAAGAGTGCTCCTTTCTCAATACAGAGTGTGTTTCTTGTAAGTCGAGCTATCGTTTGTTTCCCAGTCCTAAATAGAGTTGAATCCCATGCAGTTTCTGGTCCTATCAGCAAGAGTTGTTTTCTTATAAGAAGAGTCACTATTGAGCTCCTATTGCCATACACAGTACAAATAGCACTCGCGTCTGTTCCCAGCTAGGACAGTATATTGGACTGAGGAGGAGCTACCGTTCTTGTCAGTTTCCAAAGCAGAGTTGAACTAGATATGGCCCGTGTGTGTAGGAAGCACAGTTCTTTTGTTCTTAGCAAGATCAATTTTCGGACCCCATAGGAAACACAGTAGAGTAGAAGAGTGCTCTTTTCTCAAAAGCAGAGTGTGTTTCTTGTAAGGCAAGCTAGCGTTTGTTTCCCAGTACTAAATGGAGTTGAATCACATCCTGTTTTTGGTCCTACGAGCATGAGTTGTTTTCTGGTAAGGAAAGTCACTATTGCGCTCCCATTGTCAGACAAAGTGCAAATAGCACTCGCGTCTGTTCCCAGCACGTACAGTGTATTGGACTGAAGAGGATCTACTGTTCTTGTCAGTTTCCTAAGCAGAATTGAACTAGATATTGCCGTACTTGTAGGAAGCACAGTTTTTTGTTCTGAGCAAACTCACTGTTCTGGCCCTATAGGAAACACAGTAGAGTAGAAGAGTGCTCTTTTCTCAAAAGCAGAGTGTGTTTCTTGTAAGGCGAGCTAGCGTTTGTTTCCCATTCCTAAATGGATTTGAAATACATGCAGTTTCTGGTCCTACGAGCAAGAGATGTTTTCTGGTAAGAAGAGTCACTATTGTGCTCCCATTGTCATAAACAGGGCAAATAGCACTGGCATCTGTTCCCAGCAAGTACAGTGTATTGGACTGAAGCGGAGCTACTGTTCTTGTCAGTTTCCTAAGCAGAGTTGAACTAGATATGGCCCCTGAGTGTAAGAAGCACAGTTCTTTTGTTCTGAGCAAGCTCACTTTTCGGACCCCATAGAAAACACATTAGAGTAGAAGAGTGCTCTTTTCTCAAAAGCAGAGTGTGTTTCTTATAAGGCAAGCTAGTGTTTGTTTCCCAGTCAGAAATGGAGTTGAATCCCATGCAGTTTCTGGTCCTACCAGCAAGACGTGTTTCCGAAAAGAATAGTCACTATTGTGCTCCTATTGCCATACACAGTGCAAATAGCACTCGCGTCTGTTCCCAGCTATTACAGTGTATTGGACTGAAGAGGAGCTACCGTTCTTGTCAGTTTCCTAAGCAGAGTTTTTCTAGATATGGCCCATGTGTGTAGGAAGCACAGTTCTGTTGTTCTGAGCAAGCTCACTGTTCGGACCCCATATGAAATACAGTAGAGTAGAAGAGTGCTATTTCTCAAAAGCAGAGTATGTTTCTTGTAAAGTGAGCTAACATTTGTTTCCCAGTCCTAAATGGAGTTGAATCACATGCAGTTTCTTGTTCTATGAGCAAGAGTTGTTTTCTGGTAAGAAGAGTCACTATTGTGCTCCCATTGTCATTCACAGGGCAAATAACACTGGCGTCTGTTCCCAGCATGTACACTGTATTGGACTGAAGAGGATCTACTGTTCTTTTCAGTTTCCTAAGCATAATTGAACTAGATATGGCCGTATTTGTATGAAGCACATTTCTTTTGTTCTGAGCAAGCTCACTGTTCTGGCCCTATAGGAAACACAGTAGAGTAGAAGAGTGCTCTTTTCTCAAAAGCAGAGTGTGTTTCTTGTAAGGCGAGCTAGCGTTTGTTTCCCAGTCCTAAATGCAGTTGAATCACATGCAGTTTTTGGTCCTATGAGCAAGAGTTGTTTTCTGGTAAGGAAAGTCACTCTTGCGCTCCCATTGAAATGCAAAGTGCAAATAGCACTCGCGTCTGTTCCCAGCAAGTACAGTGTACTGGACTGAAGCGGAGCTATTGTTCTTGTCAGTTTCCTAAGCAGAGTTGAACTAGATATTGCCCCTGTGTGTAGGAAGCACAGTTCTTTTGTTCTGAGCAAGCTCACTGTTCAGACCCCATAGGAAACACAGTAGAGTAGAAGAGTGCACTTTTCTCAAAAGCAGAGTGTGTTTCTTGTAAAGTGAGCTAGCATTTGTTTCCCAGTCCTAAATGGAGTTGAATCACATGCAGTTTCTTGTCCTACGAGCAAGAGTTGTTTTCTGGTAAAAAGAGTCACTATTGTGCTCCCATTGTCATTCACAGGGCAAATAACACTGACGTCTGTTCCCAGCATGTACACTGTATTGGACCTGAGAGGATCTACTGTTCTTTTCAGTTTCCTAAGCATAATTGAACTAGATATGGCCATATTTGTATGAAGCACATTTCTTTTGTTCTGAGCAAGCTCACTGTTCTGGCCCTATAGGAAACACAGTAAAGTAGAAGAGTGCTCTTTTCTCAAAAGCAGAGTGTGTTTCTTGTAAGGCGAGCTAGCGTTTGTTTCCCAGTCCTAAATGGAGTTGAATCACATGCAGTTTTTGGTCCTATGAGCAAGAGATGTTTTATGGTAAGGAAAGTCACTCTTGTGCTCCCATTTCCATACACAGTGCAAATAGCACTCGCGTCTGTTCCCAACAAGTACAGTGTATTGGACTGAAGCGGAGCTACTGTTCTTGTCAGTTTCCTAAGCAGAGTTGAACTAGATATGGCCCCTGTGTGTAGGAAGCACAGTTCTTTTGTTCTGAGCAAGCTCACTGTTGGGACCACATAGGAAACACAGAAGAGTAGAAGACTGCTCTTTCTCAAAAGCAGAGTGTGTTTCTTGTAAGGCGAACTAGCGTTTGTTTCCCAGTCAGAAATGGAGTTGAATCGCATGCAGTTTCTGGTCCTATGAGCAAGAGGTGTTTTCCGTTAAAAAGAGTCACTATTGCACTCCCATTGTCATAAACAGGGCAAATTGCACTGGCATCTGTTCCCAGCAAGTACAGTGTATTGGACTGAAGCGGAGCTACTGTTCTTATCAGTTTACTAAGCAGAGTTGAACTAGATATGGCCACTGTGTGTAGGAAACACAGTTCTTTTGTTCTGAGCAAGCTCACAGTTCGGACCCCATAGAAAACACATTAGAGTAAAAGAGTGCTCTTTTCTCAGAAGCAGAGTGTGTTTCTTATAAGGCGAACTAGCGTTTGTTTCCCAGTCAGAAATGTAGTTGAATCCCATGAAGTTTCTGGTCCTACCAGCAAGAGGTGTTTTCCGATAAGAAGAGTCACTATTGTGCTCCTATTGCCATACACAGTGCAAATAGCACTCGCGTCTCTTCCCAGCTATTACAGTGTATTGGACTGCAGAGGAGCTACCGTTCCTGTCAGTTACCTAAGCAGAGTTGAACTAGATATGGCCCGTGTGTGTAGGAAGCACAGTTCTTTTGTTCTGAGCAAGCTCACTGTTCGGACACCATAGGAAACACAGTAGAGTAGAAGAGTGCTCTTTTCTCAAAAGCAGAGTGTGTTTCTTGTAAGGCGAGCTAGCATTTGTTTCCCAGTCCTAAATGGAGTTGAATCACATGCAGTTTCTTGTCCTATGAGCAAGAGTTGTTTTCTGGTAAGAAGAGTCACTATTGCGCTCCCATTGTCATACACAGGGCAAATAGCACTGGCATCTTTTCCCAGCATGTACAGTGTATTGGACTGAAGAGGATCTACTGTTCTTGTAAGTTTCCTAAGAAGAATTGAACTACATATGGCCGTATTTGTAGGAATCACAGTGCTTTTGTTCTGAGCAAACTCACTGTTCTGGCCCTATAGGAAACACAGTAGAGTAGAAGAGTGCTCTTTTCTCAAAAGCAGAGTGTGTTTCTTGTAAGGCGAGCTAGCGTTTGTTTCCCAGTCCTAAATGGAGTTGAATCACATGCAGTTTTTGGTCCTATGAGCAAGAGTTGTTTTCTGGTAAGGAAAGTCATTATAGCGCTCGCATTTCCATACACAGTGCAAATAGCACTCGCGTCTGTTCCCAGCAAGTACAGTGTATTGGACTGAAGCGGAGCTACTGTTCTTGTCAGTTTCCTAAGCAGAGTTGAACTAGATATTGCCCCTGTGTGTAGGAAGCACAGTTCTTTTGTTCTGAGCAAGCTCACTGTTCAGACCCCATAGGAAACACAGTAGAGTAGAAGACTGCTCTTTTCTCAAAAGCAAAGTGTGTTTCTTGTAAGACGAGCTAGCGTTTGTTTCCCAGTCCTAAATGGAGTTGAATCACATGCAGTTGTTGGTCCCACATACAAGAGTTGTTTTCTGGTAAGGAAAGTCACTATTGTGCTCCCATTGCCATACACAGTGCAAATAGCACTCGCTTCTGTTCCCAGCAAGTACAGTGTATTGGACTGAAGAGGAGCTACTGTTCTTGTCAGTTTCCTAAGCAGAGTTGAACTAGATATGGCCAGTGTGTGTAGGAAACACAGTTCTTTTGTTCTGAGCAAGCTCAATGTTCGGACCCCATATGAACCACAGTAGAATAGAAGAGTGCTCTTTTCTCAAAAGCAGAGTGTGTTTCTTGTAAGGTGAGCTAGCGTTTGTTTCCCAGTCCTAAATGGAGTTTAATCACATGCAGTTTCTGGTCCTACGAGCAAGAGTTGTTATCTGGTAAGAAGAGTCACTATTGTGCTCCCATTGCCATACACAGTGCAAATAGCACTCGCGTCTGTTCCCAGCAAGTACAGTGTATTGGAGTGAAGAGGAGCTACTGTTCTTGTCAGTTTCCTAAGCAGAGTTGAACTAGATATGGCCCGTGTGTGTAGGAAGCACAGTTCTTTGTTCAGAGCAAGCGCACTGTTCGGACCCCATAGGAAACACATTAGAGTAGAAGAGTGATCTTTTCTCAAAAGCAGAGTGTGTTGCTTGTAAGGTGAGCTAGCATTTGTTTCATAGTCCTAAATGGAGTTGAATCCCATGCAGGTTCTTGTCCTACGAGCAAGAGTTGTTTTCTGGTAAGAAGAGTCACTATTGCGCTCCCTTTGCCATACACAGTACAAATAGCACTCACGTCTGTTCCCAGCAAGTACAGTGTATTGGACTGAAGAGGAGCTACTGTTCTTGTCAGTTTCCTAAGCAGAGTTGAACTAGATATGGCCCATATGTGTAGGAAGCACAGTTCTTTTGTTCTGAGCAAGCTCACTGTTTCGACCACATAGGAAACACAGTAGAGTAGAAGAGTGCTCTTTTCTCAAAAGCAGAGTGTGTTTCTTGTAAGGCGAGCTAGCATTTGCTTCCCATTCCTAAATGGAGTTGAATCACATCCAATTTTGGTCCTACGAGCAAGAGTTGTTTTATGGTAAGGAAAGTCACTATTGCACTCCCATTGCCATACACAGTGCAAATAGCACTCGCGTCTGTTCCCAGCAAGTACAGTGTATTGGACTAAAGAGGAGCTACTGTTCTTGTCAGTTTCCTAAGCAGAGTTGAACTAGATATGGCCAGTGTGTGTAGGAAGCACAGTTCTTTTGTTCTGAGCAAACTCACTGTTCTGGCCCTATAGGAACCACAGTAGAGTAGAAGAGTGCTCTTTTCTCAAAAGCAGAGTGTGTTTCTTGAATGGCGAGCTAGCGTTTGTTTCCCAGTCCTAAATGGAGTTGTATCACATGCAGTTTTTGGTCCTATGAGCAAGATTTGTTTTCTGGTAAGGAAAATCACTATTGCGCTTCCATTTCCATACACAGTGCAAATAGCACTCGCATCTGTTCCCAGCACGTACAGTGTATTGGACTAAAGCGGAGCTACTGTTCTTGTCAGTTTCCTAAGCAGAGTTGAACTAGATATGGCCCCTGTGTGTAGGAAGCACAGTTCTTTTGTTCTGAGCAAGCTCACTGTTGGGACCACATAGGAAACACAGAAGAGTAGAAGACTGCTCTTTCTCAAAAGCAGAGTGTGTTTCTTGTAAGGCGAACTAGCGTTTGTTTCCCAGTCAGAAATGGAGTTGAATCGCATGCAGTTTCTGGTCCTATGAGCAAGAGGTGTTTTCCGTTAAAAAGAGTCACTATTGCACTCCCATTGTCATAAACAGGGCAAATTGCACTGGCATCTGTTCCCAGCAAGTACAGTGTATTGAACTGAAGCGGAGCTACTGTTCTTATCAGTTTACTAAACAGAGTTGAACTAGATATGGCCCCTGTGTGTAGGAAACACAGTTCTTTTGTTCTGAGCAAGCTCACTGTTCGGACCCCATAGAAAACACATTAGAGTAGAAGAGTGCTCTTTTCTCAAAAGCAGAGTGTGTTTCTTATAAGGCGAACTAGCGTTTGTTTCCCAGTCAGAAATGTAGTTGAATCCCATGAAGTTTCTGGTCCTACCAGCAAGAGGTGTTTTCCGATAAGAAGAGTCACTATTGTGCTCCTATTGCCATACACAGTGCAAATAGCACTCGCGTCTCTTCCCAGCTATTACAGTGTATTGGACTGCAGAGGAGCTACCGTTCCTGTCAGTTACCTAAGCAGAGTTGAACTAGATATGGCCCGTGTGTGTAGGAAGCACAGTTCTTTTGTTCTGAGCAAGCTCACTGTTCGGACACCATAGGAAACACAGTAGAGTAGAAGAGTGCTCTTTTCTCAAAAACAGAGTGTGTTTCTTGTAAGGCGAGCTAGCATTTGTTTCCCAGTCCTAAATGGAGTTGAATCACATGCAGTTTCTTGTCCTGTGAGCAAAAGTTGTTTTCTGGTAAGAAGAGTCACTATCGAGCTCCCATTGTCATACACAGGGCAAATAGCACTGGCGTCTGTTCCCAGCAAGTACAGTGTATTGGACTGAAGTGGAGCTACTGTTCTTGTCAGTTTCCTAAGCAGAGTTGATGTAGATATGGCCCCTGTGTGTAGGAAGCACAGTTCTTTTGTTCTGAGCAAGCTCACTGTTCAAACCCCATAGAAAACACATTAGTTTAGAAGAGTGCTCTTTTCTCAAAAGCAGAGTGTGTTTCTTTTAAGGCGAGCTAGTGTTTGTTTCCCAGTCAGAAATGGAGTTGAATCCCATGCAGTTTCTGGTCCTACGAGCAAGAGGTGTTTTCTGATAAGAAAAGTCACTCTTGCGCTCCTATTGCCATACACAGTGCAAATAGCACTCGCGTCTGTTCCCAGCTAGTACAGTGTATTGGACTGAAGAGGAGCTACCGTTCTTGTCAGTTTCCTAAGCAGAGTTGAACTAGATATTGTCCGTGTGTGTAGGAAGCACAGTTCTTTTGTTCTGAGCAAGCTCACTGTTCGGACCCCATAGGAAATACAGTAGAGTAGAAGAGTGCTCTTTTCTCAAAAGCAGAGTGTGTTTCATGTAAGGCAAGCTAGCGTTTGTTTCCCAGTCCTAAGTGGAGTTGAATCACATCCTATTTTACGTCCTACGAGCAAGAATTGTTTTCTGATAAGAAGAGTCACTATTGCGCTCCCATTGTCATACACAGGGCAAATAGCACTGGCATCTGTTCCCAGCATGTACAGTGTATTGGACTGAAGAGGATCTACTGTTCTTGTAAGTTTCCTAAGAAGAATTGAACTAGATATGGCCGTATTTGTAGGAATCACAGTGCTTTTGTTCTGAGCAAACTCACTGTTCTGGCCCTATAGGAAACACAGTAGAGTAGAAGAGTGCTCTTTTCTCAAAAGCAGATTGTGTTTCTTGTAAGGCGAGCTAGCGTTTGTTTCCCAGTCCTAAATGGAGTTGAATCACATGCAGTTTCTGGTCCTACCAGCAAGAGTTGTTTTCTGGTAAGGAAAGTCACTATTGCGCTCCCATTGCAGTACACAGTGCAAATAGCACTCGCGTCTGTTCCCAGCAAGTACAGTGTATTGGACTGAAGCGGAGCTACTGTTCTTGTCAGTTTCCTAAGCAGAGTTGAACTAGATATGGCCCCTGTGTGTAGGAAGCACAATTCTTTTGTTCTGAGCAAGCTCACTGTTAGGACCCCATAGAAAACACAGTAGAGTAGAAGAGTTCTCTTTTCTCAAAAGCAGAGTGTGTTTCTTGTAAGGCGAGCTAGTGTTTGTTTCCCAGTCCTAAATGGAGTTGAATCCCATGCAGTTTCTGGTCCTACGAGAAAGAGGTGTTTTCTAATAAGAAGAGTCACTATTGTGCTCCCATTGTCATACATAGGACAAATAGCACTGGCGTCTGTTCCTTGCATGTACAGTTTATTGGACTGAAAAGAATCTACTGTTCTTGTCAGTTTCCTAAGCAGAATTGAACTAGATATGGCCGTATTTGTAGGAATCACAGTTCTTTTGTTCTGAGCAAACTCACTGTTCTGGCACTATAGGAAAATAGTAGAGTAGAAGAGTGCTCTTTTCTCAAAAGCAGAGTGTGTTTCTTGTAAGGCGAGCTAGCGTTTGTTTCCCATTCCTAAATGGAGTTGAATCACATCCAATTTTGGTCCTACGAGCAAGAGTTGTTTTATGGTAAGGAAAGTCACTATTGCACTCCCATTGCCATACACAGTGCAAATAGCACTCGCGTCTGTTCCCAGCAAGTACAGTGTATTGGACTAAAGAGGAGCTACTGTTCTTGTCAGTTTCCTAAGCAGAGTTGAACTAGATATGGCCAGTGTGTGTAGGAAGCACAGTTCTTTTGTTCTGAGCAAACTCACTGTTCTGGCCCTATAGGAACCACAGTAGAGTAGAAGAGTGCTCTTTTCTCAAAAGCAGAGTGTGTTTCTTGAATGGCGAGCTAGCGTTTGTTTCCCAGTCCTAAATGGAGTTGTATCACATGCAGTTTTTGGTCCTATGAGCAAGATTTGTTTTCTGGTAAGGAAAATCACTATTGCGCTTCCATTTCCATACACAGTGCAAATAGCACTCGCATCTGTTCCCAGCAAGTACAGTGTATTGGACTGAAGCGGAGCTACTGTTCTTGTCAGTTTCCTAAGCAGAGTTGAACTAGATATGGCCCCTGTGTGTAGGAAGCATAGTTCTTTTGTTCTGAGCAAGCTCACTGTTGGGACCACATAGGAAACACAGAAGAGTAGAAGACTGCTCTTTCTCAAAAGCAGAGTGTGTTTCTTGTAAGGCGAACTAGCGTTTGTTTCCCAGTCAGAAATGGAGTTGAATCGCATGCAGTTTCTGGTCCTATGAGCAAGAGGTGTTTTCCGTTAAAAAGAGTCACTATTGCACTCCCATTGTCATAAACAGGGCAAATTGCACTGGCATCTGTTCCCAGCAAGTACAGTGTATTGAACTGAAGCGGAGCTACTGTTCTTATCAGTTTACTAAACAGAGTTGAACTAGATATGGCCCCTGTGTGTAGGAAACACAGTTCTTTTGTTCTGAGCAAGCTCACTGTTCGGACCCCATAGAAAACACATTAGAGTAGAAGAGTGCTCTTTTCTCAAAAGCAGAGTGTGTTTCTTATAAGGCGAACTAGCGTTTGTTTCCCAGTCAGAAATGTAGTTGAATCCCATGAAGTTTCTGGTCCTACCAGCAAGAGGTGTTTTCCGATAAGAAGAGTCACTATTGTGCTCCTATTGCCATACACAGTGCAAATAGCACTCGCGTCTCTTCCCAGCTATTACAGTGTATTGGACTGCAGAGGAGCTACCGTTCCTGTCAGTTACCTAAGCAGAGTTGAACTAGATATGGCCCGTGTGTGTAGGAAGCACAGTTCTTTTGTTCTGAGCAAGCTCACTGTTCGGACACCATAGGAAACACAGTAGAGTAGAAGAGTGCTCTTTTCTCAAAAACAGAGTGTGTTTCTTGTAAGGCGAGCTAGCATTTGTTTCCCAGTCCTAAATGGAGTTGAATCACATGCAGTTTCTTGTCCTGTGAGCAAAAGTTGTTTTCTGGTAAGAAGAGTCACTATCGAGCTCCCATTGTCATACACAGGGCAAATAGCACTGGCGTCTGTTCCCAGCAAGTACAGTGTATTGGACTGAAGTGGAGCTACTGTTCTTGTCAGTTTCCTAAGCAGAGTTGATGTAGATATGGCCCCTGTGTGTAGGAAGCACAGTTCTTTTGTTCTGAGCAAGCTCACTGTTCAAACCCCATAGAAAACACATTAGTTTAGAAGAGTGCTCTTTTCTCAAAAGCAGAGTGTGTTTCTTTTAAGGCGAGCTAGTGTTTGTTTCCCAGTCAGAAATGGAGTTGAATCCCATGCAGTTTCTGGTCCTACGAGCAAGAGGTGTTTTCTGATAAGAAAAGTCACTCTTGCGCTCCTATTGCCATACACAGTGCAAATAGCACTCGCGTCTGTTCCCAGCTAGTACAGTGTATTGGACTGAAGAGGAGCTACCGTTCTTGTCAGTTTCCTAAGCAGAGTTGAACTAGATATTGTCCGTGTGTGTAGGAAGCACAGTTCTTTTGTTCTGAGCAAGCTCACTGTTCGGACCCCATAGGAAATACAGTAGAGTAGAAGAGTGCTCTTTTCTCAAAAGCAGAGTGTGTTTCATGTAAGGCAAGCTAGCGTTTGTTTCCCAGTCCTAAGTGGAGTTGAATCACATCCTATTTTACGTCCTATGAGCAAGAATTGTTTTCTGATAAGAAGAGTCACTATTGCGCTCCCATTGTCATACACAGGGCAAATAGCACTGGCATCTGTTCCCAGCATGTACAGTGTATTGGACTGAAGAGGATCTACTGTTCTTGTAAGTTTCCTAAGAAGAATTGAACTAGATATGGCCGTATTTGTAGGAATCACAGTGCTTTTGTTCTGAGCAAACTCACTGTTCTGGCCCTATAGGAAACACAGTAGAGTAGAAGAGTGCTCTTTTCTCAAAAGCAGAGTGTGTTTCTTGTAAGGCGAGCTAGCGTTTGTTTCCCAGTCCTAAATGGAGTTGAATCACATGCAGTTTCTGGTCCTACCAGCAAGAGTTGTTTTCTGGTAAGGAAAGTCACTATTGCGCTCCCATTGCAGTACACAGTGCAAATAGCACTCGCGTCTGTTCCCAGCAAGTACAGTGTATTGGACTGAAGCGGAGCTACTGTTCTTGTCAGTTTCCTAAGCAGAGTTGAACTAGATATGGCCCCTGTGTGTAGGAAGCACAATTCTTTTGTTCTGAGCAAGCTCACTGTTAGGACCCCATAGAAAACACAGTAGAGTAGAAGAGTTCTCTTTTCTCAAAAGCAGAGTGTGTTTCTTGTAAGGCGAGCTAGTGTTTGTTTCCCAGTCCTAAATGGAGTTGAATCCCATGCAGTTTCTGGTCCTACGAGAAAGAGGTGTTTTCTAATAAGAAGAGTCACTATTGTGCTCCCATTGTCATACATAGGACAAATAGCACTGGCGTCTGTTCCCTGCATGTACAGTTTATTGGACTGAAAATAATCTACTGTTCTTGTCAGTTTCCTAAGCAGAATTGAACTAGATATGGCCGTATTTGTAGGAATCACAGTTCTTTTGTTCTGAGCAAACTCACTGTTCTGGCACTATAGGAAAATAGTAGAGTAGAAGAGTGCTCTTTTCTCAAAAGCAGAGTGTGTTTCTTGTAAGGCGAGCTAGCGTTTGTTTCCCATTCCTAAATGGAGTTGAATCACATCCAATTTTGGTCCTACGAGCAAGAGTTGTTTTATGGTAAGGAAAGTCACTATTGCACTCCCATTGCCATACAGAGTGCAAATAGCACTCGCGTCTGTTCCCAGCAAGTACAGTGTATTGGACTAAAGAGGAGCTACTGTTCTTGTCAGTTTCCTAAGCAGAGTTGAACTAGATATGGCCAGTGTGTGTAGGAAGCACAGTTCTTTTGTTCTGAGCAAACTCACTGTTCTGGCCCTATAGGAACCACAGTAGAGTAGAAGAGTGCTCTTTTCTCAAAAGCAGAGTGTGTTTCTTGAATGGCGAGCTAGCGTTTGTTTCCCAGTTCTAAATGGAGTTGTATCACATGCAGTTTTTGGTCCTATGAGCAAGATTTGTTTTCTGGTAAGGAAAATCACTATTGCGCTTCCATTTCCATACACAGTGCAAATAGCACTCGCATCTGTTCCCAGCAAGTACAGTGTATTGGACTGAAGCGGAGCTACTGTTCTTGTCAGTTTCCTAAGCAGAGTTGAACTAGATATGGCCCCTGTGTGTAGGAAGCACAGTTCTTTTGTTCTGAGCAAGCTCACTGTTGGGACCACATAGGAAACACAGAAGAGTAGAAGACTGCTCTTTCTCAAAAGCAGAGTGTGTTTCTTGTAAGGCGAACTAGCGTTTGTTTCCCAGTCAGAAATGGAGTTGAATCGCATGCAGTTTCTGGTCCTATGAGCAAGAGGTGTTTTCCGTTAAAAAGAGTCACTATTGCACTCCCATTGTCATAAACAGGGCAAATTGCACTGGCATCTGTTCCCAGCAAGTACAGTGTATTGAACTGAAGCGGAGCTACTGTTCTTATCAGTTTACTAAACAGAGTTGAACTAGATATGGCCCCTGTGTGTAGGAAACACAGTTCTTTTGTTCTGAGCAAGCTCACTGTTCGGACCCCATAGAAAACACATTAGAGTAGAAGAGTGCTCTTTTCTCAAAAGCAGAGTGTGTTTCTTATAAGGCGAACTAGCGTTTGTTTCCCAGTCAGAAATGTAGTTGAATCCCATGAAGTTTCTGGTCCTACCAGCAAGAGGTGTTTTCCGATAAGAAGAGTCACTATTGTGCTCCTATTGCCATACACAGTGCAAATAGCACTCGCGTCTCTTCCCAGCTATTACAGTGTATTGGACTGCAGAGGAGCTACCGTTCCTGTCAGTTACCTAAGCAGAGTTGAACTAGATATGGCCCCTGTGTGTAGGAAGCACAGTTCTTTTGTTCTGAGCAAGCTCACTGTTCGGACACCATAGGAAACACAGTAGAGTAGAAGAGTGCTCTTTTCTCAAAAACAGAGTGTGTTTCTTGTAAGGCGAGCTAGCATTTGTTTCCCAGTCCTAAATGGAGTTGAATCACATGCAGTTTCTTGTCCTGTGAGCAAAAGTTGTTTTCTGGTAAGAAGAGTCACTATCGAGCTCCCATTGTCATACACAGGGCAAATAGCACTGGCGTCTGTTCCCAGCAAGTACAGTGTATTGGACTGAAGTGGAGCTACTGTTCTTGTCAGTTTCCTAAGCAGAGTTGATGTAGATATGGCCCCTGTGTGTAGGAAGCACAGTTCTTTTGTTCTGAGCAAGCTCACTGTTCAAACCCCATAGAAAACACATTAGTTTAGAAGAGTGCTCTTTTCTCAAAAGCAGAGTGTGTTTCTTTTAAGGCGAGCTAGTGTTTGTTTCCCAGTCAGAAATGGAGTTGAATCCCATGCAGTTTCTGGTCCTACGAGCAAGAGGTGTTTTCTGATAAGAAAAGTCACTCTTGCGCTCCTATTGCCATACACAGTGCAAATAGCACTCGCGTCTGTTCCCAGCTAGTACAGTGTATTGGACTGAAGAGGAGCTACCGTTCTTGTCAGTTTCCTAAGCAGAGTTGAACTAGATATTGTCCGTGTGTGTAGGAAGCACAGTTCTTTTGTTCTGAGCAAGCTCACTGTTCGGACCCCATAGGAAATACAGTAGAGTAGAAGAGTGCTCTTTTCTCAAAAGCAGAGTGTGTTTCATGTAAGGCAAGCTAGCGTTTGTTTCCCAGTCCTAAGTGGAGTTGAATCACATCCTATTTTACGTCCTATGAGCAAGAATTGTTTTCTGATAAGAAGAGTCACTATTGCGCTCCCATTGTCATACACAGGGCAAATAGCACTGGCATCTGTTCCCAGCATGTACAGTGTATTGGACTGAAGAGGATCTACTGTTCTTGTAAGTTTCCTAAGAAGAATTGAACTAGATATGGCCGTATTTGTAGGAATCACAGTGCTTTTGTTCTGAGCAAACTCACTGTTCTGGCCCTATAGGAAACACAGTAGAGTAGAAGAGTGCTCTTTTCTCAAAAGCAGAGTGTGTTTCTTGTAAGGCGAGCTAGCGTTTGTTTCCCAGTCCTAAATGGAGTTGAATCACATGCAGTTTCTGGTCCTACCAGCAAGAGTTGTTTTCTGGTAAGGAAAGTCACTATTGCGCTCCCATTGCAGTACACAGTGCAAATAGCACTCGCGTCTGTTCCCAGCAAGTACAGTGTATTGGACTGAAGCGGAGCTACTGTTCTTGTCAGTTTCCTAAGCAGAGTTGAACTAGATATGGCCCCTGTGTGTAGGAAGCACAATTCTTTTGTTCTGAGCAAGCTCACTGTTAGGACCCCATAGAAAACACAGTAGAGTAGAAGAGTTCTCTTTTCTCAAAAGCAGAGTGTGTTTCTTGTAAGGCGAGCTAGTGTTTGTTTCCCAGTCCTAAATGGAGTTGAATCCCATGCAGTTTCTGGTCCTACGAGCAAGAGGTGTTTTCTAATAAGAAGAGTCACTATTGTGCTCCCTTTGTCATACATAGGACAAATAGCACTGGCGTCTGTTCCCTGCATGTAGAGTTTATTGGACTGAAAAGAATCTACTGTTCTTGTCAGTTTCCTAAGCAGAATTGAACTAGATATGGCCGTATTTGTAGGAATCACAGTTCTTTTGTTCTGAGCAAACTCACTGTTCTGGCCCTATAGGAAAATAGTAGAGTAGAAGAGTGCTCTTTTCTCAAAAGCAGAGTGTGTTTCTTGTAAGGCGAGCTAGCGTTTGTTTCCCATTCCTAAATGGAGTTGAATCACATGCAGTTTCTGGTCCTACCAGCAAGAGTTGTTTTCTGGTAAGGAAAGTCACTATTGCGCTCCCATTGCCATACACAGTGCAAATAGAACTCGCCTCTGTTCCCAGCAAGTACAGTGTATTGGACTGAAGCGGAGCTACTGTTCTTGTCAGTTTCCTAAGCAGAGTTGAACTAGATATGGCCCGTGTGTGTAGGAAGCACAGTTCTTTTGTTCTGAGCAAGCTCAATGTTCGGACCCCATAGGAACCAAAGTAGAGTAGAAGAGTGCTCTTTTCTCAGAAACAGAGTGTGTTTCTTGTAAGGCGAGCTAGTGTTTGTTTCCCAGTCAGAAATGGAGTTGAATCCCATGCAGTTTCTGGTCCTACGAGCAAGAGGTGTTTTCTAATAAGAAGAGTCACTATTGGGCTCCCATTGTCATACAGAAGACAAATAGCACTGGCGGCTGTTCCCTGCATGTACAGTGTATTGGATTGAAGAGGAGCTACTGTTCTTGTCATTTTCCTAAGCAGAGTTGAACTAGATATGGCCCGTGTGTGGAGGAAGCACAGTTCTGTTGTTCTGAGCAAGCTCACTGTTCGGTCCCCATAGGATACACAGTAGAGTAGAAGAGTGCTCTTTTCTCAAAAGCAGAGTGTGTTTCTTGTAGGTGAGCTAGCGTTTGTTTCTCAATCCTAAATGGAGTTGAATCACATGCAGTTTCTTGTCCTACGAGCAAGAGTTGTTTTCTGGTAAGAAGAGTCACTATTGTGCTCCCATTGTCATACACAGGGCAAATAGCACTGGCGTCTGTTCCCAGCATATACAGTTTTTTGGACTGAAGCGGAGCTACTGTTCTTGTCAGTTTCCTAAGCCGTGTTGAACTAGATATGGCCCCTGTGTGTAGGAAGCACAGTTCTTTTGTTCTGAGCAAGCTCACTGTTCGGACCCAATATGAAATACAGTAGAGTAGAAGAGTGCTATTTCTCAAAAGCAGAGTATGTTTCTTGTAAAGTGAGCTAACATTTGTTTCCCAGTCCTAAATGGAGTTGAATCACATGCAGTTTCTTGTTCTATGAGCAAGAGTTGTTTTCTGGTAAGAAGAGTCACTATTGTGCTCCCATTGTCATTCACAGGGCAAATAACACTGGCGTCTGTTCCCAGCATGTACACTGTATTGGACTGAAGAGGATCTACTGTTCTTTTCAGTTTCCTAAGCATAATTGAACTAGATATGGCCGTATTTGTATGAAGCACATTTCTTTTGTTCTGAGCAAGCTCACTGTTCTGGCCCTATAGGAAACACAGTAGAGTAGAAGAGTGCTCTTTTCTCAAAAGCAGAGTGTGTTTCTTGTAAGGCGAGCTAGCGTTTGTTTCCCAGTCCTAAATGGAGTTGAATCACATGCAGTTTTTGGTCCTATGAGCAAGAGTTGTTTTCTGGTAAGGAAAGTCACTCTTGCGCTCCCATTGAAATGCAAAGTGCAAATAGCACTCGCGTCTGTTCCCAGCAAGTACAGTGTACTGGACTGAAGCGGAGCTACTGTTCTTGTCAGTTTCCTAAGCAGAGTTGAACTAGATATTGCCCCTGTGTGTAGGAAGCACAGTTCTTTTGTTCTGAGCAAGCTCACTGTTCAGACCCCATAGGAAACACAGTAGAGTAGAAGAGTGCACTTTTCTCAAAAGCAGAGTGTGTTTCTTGTAAAGTGAGCTAGCATTTGTTTCCCAGTCCTAAATGGAGTTGAATCACATGCAGTTTCTTGTCCTAGGAGCAAGAGTTGTTTTCTGGTAAGAAGAGTCACTATTGTGCTCCCATTGTCATTCACAGGGCAAATAACACTGACGTCTGTTCCCAGCATGTACACTGTATTGGACCTGAGAGGATCTACTGTTCTTTTCAGTTTCCTAAGCATAATTGAACTAGATATGGCCATATTTGTATGAAGCACATTTCTTTTGTTCTGAGCAAGCTCACTGTTCTGGCCCTATAGGAAACACAGTAAAGTAGAAGAGTGCTCTTTTCTCAAAAGTAGAGTGTGTTTCTTGTAAGGCGAGCTAGCGTTTGTTTCCCAGTCCTAAATGGAGTTGAATCACATGCAGTTTTTGGTCCTATGAGCAAGAGATGTTTTATGGTAAGGAAAGTCACTCTTGTGCTCCCATTTCCATACACAGTGCAAATAGCACTCGCGTCTGTTCCCAACAAGTACAGTGTATTGGACTGAAGCGGAGCTACTGTTCTTGTCAGTTTCCTAAGCCGAGTTGAACTAGATATGGCCCCTGTGTGTAGGAAGCACAGTTCTTTTGTTCTGAGCAAGCTCACTGTTCGGACCCAATAGGAAACACATTAGAGTAGAAGAGTGCTCTTTTCTCAAAAGCAGAGTGTGTTTCTTGTAAGGCGAGCTAGTGTTTGTTTCCCAGTCTGAAATGGAGTTGAATCTCATGCAGTTTCTGGTCCTACCAGCAAGACGTGTTTTCCGATAAGAAGAGTCACTATTGTGCTCCTATTGCCATACACAGTGCAAATTGCACTCGGGTCTATTCCCAGCTATTACAGTGTATTGGACTGAAAAGGAGCTACCGTTCTTGTAAGTTTCCTAAGCAGAGTTGAACTAGACATGGCCCGTGTGTGTAGGAAGCACAGTTCTGTTGTTCTGAGCAAGCTCACTGTTCGGACCCCATAGGAAATTCAGTAGAGTAGAAGAGTGCTCTTTTCTCAAAAGCAGAGTGTGTTTCTTGTAAGGCGAGCTAGCGTTTGTTTCCCAGTCCTAAATGGAGTTGAATTCCATGCAGTTTCTTGTCCTACGAGCAAGAGTTGTTTTCTGGTAAGAAGAATCACTATTGTGCTCCCATTGTCATTCACAGGGCAAATAACACTGGCGTCTGTTCCCAGCATGTACACTGTATTGGACTGAAGAAGATCTACTGTTCTTGTAAGTTTCCTAAGAAGAATTGAACTAGATATGGCCGTATTTGTATGAAGCACAGTTCTTTTGTTCTGAGCAAGCTCACTGTTCTGGCCCTATAGGAAACACAGTAGAGTAGAAGAGTGCTCTTTTCTCAAAAGCAGAGTGTGTTTCTTGTAAGGCGAGCTAGCGTTTGTTTCCCAGTCCTAAATGGAGTTGAATCACATGCAGTGTCTGGTCCTATGAGCAAGAGATGTTTTATGGTAAGGAAAGTCACTCTTGTGCTCCCATTTCCATACACAGTGCAAATAGCACTCGTGTCGGTACCCAGCAAGTACAGTGTATTAGACTGAAGCGGAGCTACTGTTCTTGTCAGTTTCCTAAGCAGAGTTTAACTAGATATTGCCCCTGTGTGTAGGAAGCACAGTTCTTTTGTTCTGAGCAAGCTCACTGTTCGGACCCCATAGGAAACACAGTATAGTAGAAGAGTGTTCGTTTCTCAAAAGCAGAGTGTTTTTTATGTAAAGCGAGCTAGCATTTGTTTCCCAGTCCTAAATGGAGTTGAATCACATGCAGTTTCTTGTACTACGAGCAAGAGTTGTTTTCTGGTAAGAAGAGTCACTATTGTGCTCCCATTGTCATTCACAGTGCAAATAACACTGGCGTCTGTTCCAGCATGTACACTGTATTAGACTGAAGAGGATCTACTGTTCTCTTCAGTTTCCTAAGCATAATTGAACTGGATATGGCCGTATTTGTATGAAGCACAGTTCTTTTGTTCTGAGCAAGCTCACTGTTCTGGCCCTATAGAAACACAGTATATTAGAAGAGTGCTCTTTTCTCAAAAGCAGAGTATGTTTCTTGTAAGGCGAGCTAGCGTTTGTTTCCCAATCCTAAATGGAGTTGAATCACATGCAGTATCTGGTCCTACGAGCAAGAGTTGTTTTCTGGTAAGAAGATACACTATTGCGCTCCCATTGTCATCCACAGGGCAAATCACACTGGCATTTGTTCCCAGCATGTACAGTGTATTGGACTGAAGAGGATCTACTGTTCTTGTCAGTTTCCTAAGCAGAGTTTAACTAGATATGGACCGTGTGTGTAGGAAGCACAGTTCTTGTGTTCTGAGAATGCTCACTGTTCTGGCCCTATAGGAAACACATTAGAGTAGAAGAGTGCTCCTTTCTCAATACAGAGTGTGTTTCTTGTAAGTCGAGCTATCGTTTGTTTCCCAGTCCTAAATAGAGTTGAATCCCATGCAGTTTCTGGTCCTATCAGCAAGAGTTGTTTTCTTATAAGAAGAGTCACTATTGAGCTCCTATTGCCATACACAGTACAAATAGCACTCGCGTCTGTTCCCAGCTAGGACAGTATATTGGACTGAGGAGGAGCTACCGTTCTTGTCAGTTTCCAAAGCAGAGTTGAACTAGATATGGCCCGTGTGTGTAGGAAGCACAGTTCTTTTGTTCTGAGCAAGCTCAATTTTCGGACCCCATAGGAAACACAGTAGAGTAGAAGAGTGCTCTTTTCTCAAAAGCAGAGTGTGTTTCTTGTAAGGCAAGCTAGCGTTTGTTTCCCAGTACTAAATGGAGTTGAATCACATCCTGTTTTTGGTCCTACGAGCATGAGTTGTTTTCTGGTAAGGAAAGTCACTATTGCGCTCCCATTGTCAGACACAGTGCAAATAGCACTCGCGTCTGTTCCCAGCACGTACAGTGTATTGGACTGAAGAGGATCTACTGTTCTTGTCAGTTTCCTAAGCAGAATTGAACTAGATATTGCCGTATTTGTAGGAAGCACAGTTTTTTGTTCTGAGCAAACTCACTGTTCTGGCCCTATAGGAAACACAGTAGAGTAGAAGAGTGCTCTTTTCTCAAAAGCAGAGTGTGTTTCTTGTAAGGCGAGCTAGCGTTTGTTTCCCATTCCTAAATGGATTTGAAATACATGCAGTTTCTGGTCCTACGAGCAAGAGATGTTTTCTGGTAAGAAGAGTCACTATTGCGCTCCCATTGTCATAAACAGGGCAAATAGCACTGGCATCTGTTCCCGCAAGTACAGTGTATTGGACTGAAGCGGAGCTACTGTTCTTGTCAGTTTCCTAAGCAGAGTTGAACTAGATATGGCCCCTGAGTGTAAGAAGCACAGTTCTTTTGTTCTGAGCAAGCTCACTTTTCGGACCCCACAGAAAACACATTAGAGTAGAAGAGTGCTCTTTTCTCAAAAGCAGAGTGTGTTTCTTGTAAAGCGAGCTAGCATTTGTTTCCCAGTCCCGAATGGAGTTGAATCACATGCAGTTTCTTGTACTACGAGCAAGAGTTGTTTTCTGGTAAGAAGAGTCACTATTGTGCTCTCATTGTCATTAACAGTGCAAATAACACTGGCGTCTGTTCCCAGCATGTACACTGTATTGGACTGAAGAGGATCTACTGTTCTTGTCAGTTTCCTAAGCATAGTTGAACTAGATATGGCCGTATTTGTATGAAGCACATTTCTTTTGTTCTGAGCATGCTCACTGTTCTGGCCCTATAAGAAACACAGTAGAGTAGAAGAATGCTCTTTTCTCAAAAGCAGAGTGAGTTTCTTGTAAGGCAAGCTAGCGTTTGTTTCCCAGTCCTAAATGGAGTTGAATCACATGTAGTTTTTGGTCCTATGAGCAAGAGTTGTTTTCTGGTAAAGAAAATCACTCTTGCGCTCCCATTGCCATACACAGTACAAATAGCACTCGCGTCTGTTCCCAGCAAGTACAGTGTGTTGGACTGAAGCGGAGCTACTGTTCTTGTCAGTTTGCTAAGCAGAGTTGAACTAGATATGGCCCCTGTGTGTAGGAAGCACTGTTCTTTTGTTCTGAGCAAGCTCACTGTTCGGACCCCCTTGGAAACACAGTAGAGTAGAAGAGTGCTCTTTTCTCAAAAGCAGAGTGTGTTTCTTGTAAGGCAAGCTAGCGTTTGTTTCCCAGTACTAAATGGAGTTGAATCACATCCTGTTTTTGGTCCTACGAGCAAGAGTTGTTTTCTGGTAAGGAAAGTCACTATTGCGCTCCCATTATCAGACACAGTGCAAATAGCACTCGTGTCACTTCCCAGTAAGTACAGTATATTGGACTGAAGAGGATCTACTGTTCTTGTCAGTTTCCTAAGCAGAATTGAACTAGATATGGCCGTATTTGTAGGAAGCACAGTTCTTTTGTTCTGAGCAAACTCACTGTTCTCGCCCTATAGGAAAAACAGTAGAGTAGAAGTGTGCTCTTTTCTCAAAAGCAGAGTGTGTTTCTTGTAAAGCGAGCTAGCATTTGTTTCCCAGTCCTAAATGGAGTTGAATCACATGCACTTTCTTGTACTATGAGCAAGTGTTGTTTTCTGGTAAGAAGAGTCACTATTGTACTCCCATTGTCATTCACAGGGCAAATAACACTGGCGTCTGTTCCCAGCATTGCACTGTATTGGACTGAAGAGGATCTACTGTTCTTTTCAGTTTCCTAAGCGTAATTGAACTAGATATGGCCGTATTTGTATGAAGCAAATTTCTTTTGTTCTGAGCAAGCTCACTGTTCTGGCCCTATAGGAAACACAGTAGAGTACAAGAGTGCTCTTTTCTCAAAAGCAGAGTGTGTTTCTTGTAAGGCGAGCTATCGTTTGTTTCCCAGTCCTAAATGGAGTTGAATCACATGCAGTTTTTGGTCCTATGAGCAAGAGATGTTTTCTGGTAAGGAAAGTCACTCTTGTGCTCCCATTGCCATACACAGTGCAAATAGCACTCGCGTCTGTTCCCAGCAAGTACAGCGTATTAGACTGAAGCGGAGCTACTGTTCTTGTCAGTTTGCTAAGCAGAGTTGAACTAGATATGGCCCCTGTGTGTAGGAAGCACTGTTCTTTTGTTCTGAGCAAGCTCACTGTTCGGACCCCCTAGGAAACACAGTAGAGTAGAAGAGTGCTCTTTTCTCAAAAGCAGAGTGTTTTTCTTCTAAGGCGAGCTAGCGTTTGTTTCCCAGTCAGAAATGGAGTTGAATCACATGCAGTTTTTGGTCCTATGAGCAAGAGTTGTTTTCTCGTAAGGAAAGTCACTCTTGTGCTCCCATTGAAATACACACTGCAAATAGCACTCGCGTCTGTTCCCAGCAAGTACAGTGTATTGGACTGAAGTGGAGCTACTGTTCTTGTCAGTTTCCTAAGCAGAGTTGAACTAGATATGGCCCGTGTGTGTAGGAAGCACAGTTCTTTTGTTCTGAGCAAGCTCACTGTTCGGACCACATAGTAAATACAGTAGAGTAGAAGAGTGCTCTTTTCTCAAAAACAGAGTGTGTTTCTTGTAAGGCGAGCTAGTGTTTGTTTCCCAGTCAGAAATTGAGTTGAATCCCATGCAGTTTCTGGTCCTACGAGCAAGAGTTGTTTTCTGGTAAGAAGAGTCACTATTGTGCTCCCATTGTCATACAGAGGACAAATAGCACTAGCGTCTGTTCCCTGCATGTACAGTGTATTGGACTGAAGAGGATCTACTGTTCTTGTCAGTTTCCTGGCAGAGTTGAACTAGATATGGCCCGTGTGTGGAGGAAGCACAGTTCTTTTCTTCTGAGCAAGCTCACTGTTCGGACCCCATAGGATACACAGTAGAGTAGAAGAGTGCTCTTTCCTCTAAAGCAGAGTGTGTTTCCTGTAAGTCGAGCTATCGTTTGTTACCCAGTCCTAAATGGAGTTGAATCACATGCAGTTTTTGGTCCTATGAGCAAGAGTTGTTTTCTGGTAAGGAAAGTCATTATTGTGCTCCCATTGCCATACACAGTGCAAATAGCACTGGCGTCTGTTCCCAGCAATTACAGTGTATTGGACTGAAGCCGAGCTACTGTTCTTGTCAGTTTGCTAAGTAGAGTTGATCCTGATATGGCCCCTGTATGTAGGAAGCACAGTTCTTTTGTTCTGAGCAAGCTCACTGTTCGGACCCCATAGTAAACACAGTAGAGTAGAAGAGTGCTCTTTTCTCAAAAGGAGAGTGTGTTTCTTGTAATGCGAGCTAGTGTTTGTTTCCCATTAAAAAATGGAGTTGAATCCCATGCAGTTTCTGGTCCTACAAGCAAGAGTTGTTTTCTGGTAAGAAGAGTCACTATTGTGCTCCCATTGCCATACACAGGGCAAATAGCACTGGCGTCTGTTCCCAGCAAGTACAGTGTATTGGACTGCAGCGGAGCTACTGTTCTTGTCAGTTTCCTAAGCAGAGTTGAACTAGATATGGCCCCTGTGTGTAGGAAGCACCGTTTTTTTGTTCTGAGCAAGCTCACTGTTCGGACCCCATAGAAAACACATTAGAGTAGAAGAGTGCTAATTTCTCAAAAGCAGAGTGTGTTTCTTGTAAGGCAAGCTAGCGTTTGTTTCCCAGTCCTAAATGGAGTTGAATCACATACAGTTTTTGGTCCTACGAGCATGAGTTGTTTTGTGGTAAGGAAAGTCACTATTGCACTCCCATTGCCATAGACAGTACAAGTAGCACTCGTGTCTGTTCCCAGCAAGTACAGTGTATTGGAGTGAAGAGGAGCTACTCTTCTTGTCAGTTTCCTAAGCAGAGTTGAACTACATATGGCCCGTGTGTGTAGGAAGCACAGTTCTTTTGTTCTGTGCAAGCTCAATGTTCGGACCCCATATGAACCACAGTAGAATAGAAGACTGCTCTTTTCTCAAAAACAGAGTGTGTTTCTTGTAAGGCGAGCTACAGTTTGTTTCCCACTCCTAAATCGAGTTGAATCACATGCAGTTTTTGGTCCTATGAGCAAGAGTTGTTTTCTGGTAAGGAAAGTCACTATTGCGCTCCCTTTGCCATACACAGTGCAAATAGCACTCGCGTCTGTTCCCAGCAAGTACAGTGTATTGGACTGAAGAGGAGCTACTGTTCTTGTCAGTTTGCTAAGCAGAGTTGAACTAGATATGGCCCCTGTGTGTAGGAAGCAAAGTTCTTTTGTACTGAGCAAGCTCACTGTTCGGACCACATAGGAAACACAGAAGAGTAGAAGAGTGCTCTTTTATCAAAAGCAGAGTGTGTTTCTTGTAAGGCGAGCTAGTGTTTGTTTCCCAGTCCTAAATGAAGTTGAATCCCATGCAGTTTCTGGTCCTACGAGCAAGAGGTTTTTTTCTGGTTAAAAAAAGTCACTATTATGCTCCCATTGCCATATACAGTGTAAATAGCACTCGCGTCTGTTCCCAGCAAGTACAGTGTATTGGACTGAAGCGGAGCTACTGTTCTTGTCAGTTTCCTAAGCAGAGTTGAACTAGATATGGCCCCTGTGTGTAGAAAGCACAGTTCTTTTGTTCTGAGCAAGCTCACTGTTCAGACCCCATAGGAAACACAGTCGAGTAGAAGAGTGCTCTTTACTCAAAAGCAGAGTGTGTTTTTTGTAAGGCGAGCTAGCGTTTGTTTCCCAGTACTAAATGGAGTTGAAACACATGCAGTTTATTGTCCTACGAGCAAGAGTTGTTTTCTGGTAAGAAGAGTCACTATTGCGCTCCCATTGTCATTCACAGGGCAAATAGCACTGGCGTCTGTTCCCAGCATGTACAGTGTATTGGACTGAAGAGGAACTATTGTTCTTGTCAGTTTCCTAAGCAGAGTTGAAGAGTGCTCTTTTCTCAAAAGCAGAGTGTGTTTCTTGTAAGGCGAGCTAGCGTTTGTTTCCCAGTCCTAAATGGATTTGAATCCCATGCAGTTTCTGTTCCTACGAGCAAGAGGTGTTTTCTGGTTAAAAAAAGTCACTATTGCGCTCCCATTGCCATATACAGTGTAAATAGCACTTGCCTCTGAGAGTTGTTTTATGGTAAGAAGAGTCACTATTGCGTTCCCATTGCCATACACAGTGTAAATAGCACTCTCGTCTGTTCCCAGCAAGTACAGTGTATTGGACTGAAGAGGAGCTACTGTTCTTGTCAGTTACCTAAGGAGAATTGAACTAGATATGGCCGTATTTGTAGGAAGCACAGTTCTTTTTTTCTGAGCAAACTCACTGTTCTGGCCCTATAGGAGACACAGTAGAGTAGAAGAGTGCTCTTTTCTCAAAAGCAGAGTGTGTTTCTTGTAAGGCGAGCTAGAGTTTGTTTCCCAGTCCTAAATGGAGTTGAATCACATGCAGTTTTTGGTCCTACGAGCAAGAGTTGTTTCTGGTAAGGAAAGTCACTATTGCGTTCCCATTTCCATACACAGTGCAAATAGCACTCGCGTCTCTTCCCAGCAAGTACAGTGTATTGGACTGAAGAGGAGCTACTGTTCTTGTCAGTTTCCTATGCAGAGTTGAACTAGATATGGCCCCTGTGTGTAGGAAGCACAGTTCTTTTGTTCTGAGCAAGCTCACCATTTGGACCCCATAGGAAACACCTTAGAGTAGAAGAGTACTCTTTTCTCAAAAGGAGAGTGTGTTTCTTGTAATGCGAGCTAGTGTTTGTTTCCCAGTCAGAAATGGAGTTGAATCCCATGCAGTATCTGGTCCTAAGAGCAAGAGTTGTTTTCTGGTAAGAAGAGTCACTATCACGCTCCCATTGTCATACACAGGGCAAATAGCACTGGCGTCTGTTCCCAGCAAGTACAGTGTATTGGACTGAAGCGGAGCTACTGTTCTTGTCAGTTTCCTAAGCAGAGCTGAACTAGATATGGCCCCTGTATGTAGGAAGCACAGTTCTTTTGTTCTGAGCAAGCTCAATGTTCAGACCCCATAGAAAACACATTAGAGTAGAAGAGTGCTCTTTTCTCAAAAGCAGAGTGTGTTTCTTGTAAGGCGAGCTAGTGTTTGTTTCCCAGTCCTAAATGGAGTTGAATCACATACAGTTTCTGGTCCTACGAGCAAGAGTTGTTTTCTGGTAAAGAAAGTCACTATTGCACTCCCATTGCCATACACAGTTCAAATAGCACTCGTGTCTGTTCCCAGCAAGTACAGTGTATTGGACTGAAGAGGAGCTACTGTTCTTGTCAGTTTCCTAAGCAGAGTTGAACTAGATATGGCCCGTGTGTGTAGGAAGCACAGTTCTTTTGTTCTGAGCAAGCTCAGTGTTCGGACCCCATATGAACCATAGTAGAATAGAAGAATGCTCTTTTCTCAAAAGCAGAGTGTGTTTCTTGTAAGGCGAGCTAGAGTTTGTTTCCCAATCCTAAATGGAGTTGAATCACATGCAGTTTTTGGTCCTATGAGCAAGAGTTGTTTTCTCGTAAGCAAAGTCACTCTTGTGCTCCCATTTCCATACACAGTGCAAATAGCACTTGCGTCTGTTCCCAGGAAGTACAGTGTATTGGACTGAAGCGGAGCTACTGTTCTTGTCAGTTTGCTAAGCAGAGTTGAACTAGATATGGCCCCTGTGTGTAGGAAGCACTGTTCTTTTGTTCTGAGCAAGCTCACTGTTCGGACCCCCTAGGAAACACAGTAGAGTAGAAGAGTGCTCTTTTCTCAAAAGCAGAGTGTGTTTCTTGTAAGGTGAGCTAGCATTTGTTTCCCAGTCCTAAATGGACTTGAATCACATGCAGTTTTTGGTCCTATGAGCAAGAGTTGTTTTCTGGTAAGGAAAGTCACTCTTGCGCTCCCACTGAAATACAAAGTGCAAATAGCACTCACGTCTGTTCCCAGCAAGTACAGTGTATTGGACTGAAGTGGAGCTACTGTTCTTGTCAGATTCCTAAGCAGAGTGGAACTAGATATGGCCCGTGTGTGTAGGAAGCACAGTTCTGTTGTTCTGAGCAAGCTCACTGTTTGGACCCCATAGGAAACACTGTAGAGTAGAAGAGTGCTCTTTTCTCAAAAGCAGAGTGTGTTTCTTGTAAGTCGAGCTATCGTTTGTTTCCCAGTCCTAAATAGAGTTGAATCCCATGCAGTTTCTGGTCCTATCAGCAAGAGTTGTTTTCTGATAAGAAGAGTCACTATTGCGCTCCTATTGCCATACACAGTACAAATAGCACTCGCGTCTGTTCCCAGCTAGGACAGTGTATTTGACTGAGGAGGAGCTACCGTTCTTGTCAGTTTCCTAAGCAGAGTTGAACTAGATATGGCCCGTGTGTGTAGGAAGCACAGTTCTATTGTTCTGAGCAAGCTCAATTTTCGGACCCCATAGGAAACACAGTAGAGTAGAAGAGTGCTCTTTTCTCAAAAGCATAGTGTGTTTCTTGTAAGGCAAGCTAGCGTTTGTTTCCCAGTACTAAATGGAGTTGAATCACATCCTGTTTTTGGTCCTACGAGCAAGAGTTGTTTTCTGGTAAGGAAAGTCACTATTGCGCTCCCATTGTTAGACACAGTGCAAATAGCACTTGCGTCTGTTCCCAGCAAGTACAGTGTATTGGACTGAAGAGGATCTAATGTTCTTGTCAGTTTCCTAAGCAGAATTGAACTAGATATGGCCGTATTTGTAGGAAGCACAGTTCTTTTGTTCTGAGCAAACTCACTGTTCTGGCCCTATAGGAAACACAGTAGAGTAGAAGAGTGCTCTTTTCTCAAAAGCAGAGTGTGTTTCTTGTAAGGCGAGCTAGCGTTTATTTCCCATTCCTAAATGGATTTGAAATACATGCAGTTTCTGGTCCTACGAGCAAGAGATGTTTTCTGGTAAGAAGAGTCACTATTGCGCTCCCATTGTCATAAACAGGGCAAATAGCACTGGCATCTGTTCCCAGCAAGTACAGTGTATTGGACTGAAGCGGAGCTACTGTTCTTGTCAGTTTCCTAAGCAGAGTTGAACTAGATATGGACCCTGAGTGTAGGAAGCACAGTTCTTTTGTTCTGAGCAAGCTCACTTTTCGGACCCCATAGAAAACACATTAGAGTAGAAGAGTGCTCTTTTCTCAAAAGCAGAGTGTGTTTCTTGTAATGTGTGCTAGCGTTTGTTTCTCAGTCCTAAATGGAGTTGAACCCATCCAGTTTTTGGTCCTACAGGCAAGACGTGTTTCCGATAAGAAGAGTCACTATTGTGCTCCTATTGCCATACACAGTGCAAATAGCACTCGCGTCTGTTCCCAGCTATTACAGTGTATTGGACTGAAGAGGAGCTACCGTTCTTGTCAGTTTCCTTAGCAGAGTTGAACTAGATATGGCCCGTGTGTGTAGGAAGCACAGTTCTTTTGTTCTGAGCAAGCTCACTGTTCGGACCCCATAGGAAATACAGTAGAGTAGAAGAGTGCTCTTTTCTCAAAAGCAGAGTGTGTTTCTTGTAAGGCGAGCTAGCATTTGTTTCCCAGTCCTAAATGGATTTGAATCACATACAGTTTTGGTCCTATGAGCAAGAGATGTTTTCTGGTAAGGAAAGTCACTCTTGCGCTCCCAATGCCATACACAGTGCAAATAGCACTCGCGTCTGTTCCCAGCAAGTACAGTGTATTGGACTGAAGCGGAGCTACTGTTATTGTCAGTTTCCTAAGCAGAGTTGAACTAGATATTGCCCCCATGTGTAGGAAGCACTGTTCTTTTGTTCTGAGCAAGCTCACTGTTCATACCCCCTAGGAAACACAGTAGAGTAGAAGAGTGCTCTTTTCTCAAAAGCAGAGTGTGTTTCATGTATAGCGAGCTAGCATTTGTTTCCCAGTCCTAAATGGAGTTGAATCACATGCAATTTCTTGTACTATGAGCAAGAGTTGTTTTCTGGTAAGAAGAGTCACTATTGTGCTCCCATTGTCATTCACAGTGCAAATAACACTGGCGTCTGTTCCCAGCATGTACACTGTATTGGACTGAAGAGGATCTACTGTTCTTTTCAGTTTCCTAAGCAGAGTTGAACTAGATTTGGCCCGTGTGTGTAGGAAGCACAGTTCTTTTGTTCTGAGCAAGCTCACTGTTCTGGCCCTATAAGAAACACAGTAGAGTAGAAGAGTGCTCTTTTCTCAAAAGCAGAGTATGTTTCTTGTAAGGCGAGCTAGCGTTTGTTTTCCAGTCCTAAATGGAGTTGAATCACATGCAGTATCTGGTCCTACGAGCAAGAGTTGTTTTCTGGTAAGAAGAGTCACTATTGTGCTCCCATTGTCATCCACAGGGCAAATCACACTGGCATTTGTTCCCAGCATGTACAGTGTATTGGACTGAAGAGGAACTATTGTTCTTGTCAGTTTCCTAAGCAGAGTTGAAGAGTGCTCTTTTCTCAAAAGCAGAGTGTGTTTTTTGTAAGGCGAGCTAGCGTTTGTTTCCCAGTACTAAATGGAGTTGAAACACATGCAGTTTATTGTCCTACGAGCAAGAGTTGTTTTCTGGTAAGAAGAGTCACTATTGCGCTCCCATTGTCATTCACAGGGCAAATAGCACTGGCGTCTGTTCCCAGCATGTACAGTGTATTGGACTGAAGAGGAACTATTGTTCTTGTCAGTTTCCTAAGCAGAGTTGAAGAGTGCTCTTTTCTCAAAAGCAGAGTGTGTTTCTTGTAAGGCGAGCTAGCGTTTGTTTCCCAGTCCTAAATGGATTTGAATCCCATGCAGTTTCTGTTCCTACGAGCAAGAGGTGTTTTCTGGTTAAAAAAAGTCACTATTGCGCTCCCATTGCCATATACAGTGTAAATAGCACTTGCCTCTGAGAGTTGTTTTATGGTAAGAAGAGTCACTATTGCGCTCCCATTGCCATACACAGTGTAAATAGCACTCTCGTCTGTTCCCAGCAAGTACAGTGTATTGGACTGAAGAGGAGCTACTGTTCTTGTCAGTTACCTAAGGAGAATTGAACTAGATATGGCCGTATTTGTAGGAAGCACAGTTCTTTTTTTCTGAGCAAACTCACTGTTCTGGCCCTATAGGAGACACAGTAGAGTAGAAGAGTGCTCTTTTCTCAAAAGCAGAGTGTGTTTCTTGTAAGGCGAGCTAGAGTTTGTTTCCCAGTCCTAAATGGAGTTGAATCACATGCAGTTTTTGGTCCTACGAGCAAGAGTTGTTTCTGGTAAGGAAAGTCACTATTGCGTTCCCATTTCCATACACAGTGCAAATAGCACTCGCGTCTCTTCCCAGCAAGTACAGTGTATTGGACTGAAGAGGAGCTACTGTTCTTGTCAGTTTCCTATGCAGAGTTGAACTAGATATGGCCCCTGTGTGTAGGAAGCACAGTTCTTTTGTTCTGAGCAAGCTCACCATTTGGACCCCATAGGAAACACCTTAGAGTAGAAGAGTGCTCTTTTCTCAAAAGCAGAGTGTGTTTCTTATAAGGCGAGCTAGTGTTTGTTTCCCAGTCAGAAATGGAGTTGAATCCCATGCAGTTTCTGATCCTACCAGCAAGACGTGTTTCCGATG
Organism: Peromyscus eremicus; assembly: GCF_949786415.1. Lineage (NCBI taxonomy): Eukaryota > Metazoa > Chordata > Mammalia > Rodentia > Cricetidae > Peromyscus > Peromyscus eremicus. Next base: position 201,367 of record NW_026734807.1, read on the forward strand.
AGAAGAGTCACTATTGTGCTCCTATTGCCATACACAGTGCAAATAGCACTCTCGTCTGTTCCCAGCTATTACAGTGTATTGGACTGAAGAGGAGCTACCGTTCTTGTCAGTTTCCTAAGCAGAGTTGAACTAGATATGGCCCGTGTGTGTAGGAAGCACAGTTCTTTTGTTCTGAGCAAGCTCACTGTTCGGACCCCATAGGAAATACAGTAGAGTAGAAGAGTGCTTTTTTTTCAAAAGCAGAGTGTGTTTCTTGTAAGGCGAGCTAGCGTTTGTTTCCCAGTCCTAAATGGAGTTGAATCACATGCAGTTTCTTGTCCTATGATCAAGAGTTGTTTTCTGGTAAGAAGAGTCACTATTGTGCTCCCATTGTCATACACAGTGCAAATAGCACTGGTGTCTGTTCCCAGCAAGTACAGTGTATTGGACTGAAGAGGAGCTACTGTTATTGTCAGTTTCCTAAGCAGAGTTGAACTAGATATTGCCCCCGTGTGTAGGAAGCACAGTTCTTTTGTTCTGAGCAAACTCACTCTTCTGGCCCTATAGGAAACACAGTAGAGTAGAAGAGTGCTCTTTTCTCAAAAGCAGAGTGTGTTTCTTGTAAAGTGAGCTAGCATTTGTTTCCCAGTCCTAAATGGAGTTGAATCACATGCAGTTTCTTGTCCTACGAGCAAGAGTTGTTTTCTGGTAAGAAGAGTCACTATTGTGCTCCCATTGTCATTCACAGGGCAAATAACACTGGCGTCTGTTCCCAGCATGTACACTGTATTGGACTGAAGAGGATCTACTGTTCTTTTCAGTTTCCTAAGCATAATTGAACTAGATATGGCCGTATTTGTATGAAGCACATTTCTTTTGTTCTGAGCAAGCTCACTGTTCTGGCCCTATAGGAAACACAGTAGAGTAGAAGAGTGCTCTTTTCTCAAAAGCAGAGTGTGTTTCTTGTAAGGCGAGCTAGAGTTTGTTTCCCAGTCCTAAATGGAGTTGAATCACATGCAGTTTTTGGTCTTACGAGCAAGAGTTGTTTCTGGTAAGGAAAGTCACTATTGCGTTCCCATTTCCATACACAGTGCAAATAGCACTCGCGTCTCTTCCCAGCAAGTACAGTGTATTGGACTGAAGAGGAGCTACTGTTCTTGTCAGTTTCCTATGCAGAGTTGAACTAGATATGGCCCCTGTGTGTAGGAAGCACAGTTCTTTTGTCTGAGCAAGCTCACCATTTGGACCCCATAGGAAACACCTTAGAGTAGAAGAGTGCTCTTTTCTCAAAAGCAGAGTGTGTTTCTTATAAGGCGAGCTAGTGTTTGTTTCCCAGTCAGAAATGGAGTTGAATCCCATGCAGTTTCTGATCCTACCAGCAAGACGTGTTTCCGATGAGAAGAGTCACTATTGTGCTCCTATTGCCATACACAGTGCAAATAGCACTCTCGTCTGTTCCCAGCTATTACAGTGTATTGGACTGAAGAGGAGCTACCGTTCTTGTCAGTTTCTTAGCAGAGTTGAACTAGATATGGCCCGTGTGTGTAGGAAGCACAGTTCTTTTGTTCTGAGCAAGCTCACTGTTCGGACCCCATAGGAAATACAGTAGAGTAGAAGAGTGCTTTTTTTTCAAAAGCAGAGTGTGTTTCTTGTAAGGCGAGCTAGCGTTTGTTTCCCCAGTCCTAAATGGAGTTGAATCACATGCAGTTTCTTGTCCTATGATCAAGAGTTGTTTTCTGGTAAGAAGAGTCACTATTGTGCTCCCATTGTCATACACAGTGCAAATAGCACTGGTGTCTGTTCCCAGCAAGTACAGTGTATTGGACTGAAGAGGAGCTACTGTTATTGTCAGTTTCCTAAGCAGAGTTGAACTAGATATTGCCCCCGTGTGTAGGAAGCACAGTTCTTTTGTTCTGAGCAAACTCACATCTTCTGGCCCTATAGGAAACACAGTAGAGTAGAAGAGTGCTCTTTTCTCAAAAGCAGAGTGTGTTTCTTGTAAAGTGAGCTAGCATTTGTTTCCCAGTCCTAAATGGAGTTGAATCACATGCAGTTTCTTGTCCTACGAGCAAGAGTTGTTTCTGGTAAGAAGAGTCACTATTGTGCTCCCATTGTCATTCACAGGGCAAATAACACTGGCGTCTGTTCCCAGCATGTACACTGTATTGGACTGAAGAGGATCTACTGTTCTTTTCAGTTCCTAAGCATAATTGAACTAGATATGGCCGTATTTGTATGAAGCACATTTCTTTTGTTCTGAGCAAGCTCACTGTTCTGGCCCTATAGGAAACACAGTAGAGTAGAAGAGTGCTCTTTTCTCAAAAGTAGAGTGTGTTTCTTGTAAGGCGAGCTAGCGTTTGTTTCCCAGTCCTAAATGGAGTTGAATCACATACAGTTTTTGGTCCTATGAGCAAGAGATGTTTTCTGGTAGGAAAGTCACTCTTGCGCTCCCATTGAAATACAAAGTGCAAATAGCACTCGCGTCTGTTCCCAGCAAGTACAGTGTATTGGACTGAAGTGGAGCTATTGTTCTTGTCAGTTTCCTAAGCAGAGTTGAACTAGATATGGCCCCTGTGTGTAGGAAGCACAGTTCTTTTGTTCTGAGCAAGCTCACTGTTCGGACCACATAGAAATACAGTAGAGTAGAAGAGTGCTCTTTTCTCAAAAGCAGAGTGTGTTTCTTGTAAGGCGAGCTAGTGTTTGTTTCCCAGTTCGAAATGGAGTTGAATCCCATGCAGTTTCTGGTCCTACGAGCAAGAGGTGTTTTCTGATAAGAAGAGTCACTATTGTGCTCCCATTGTCATACAGAGGACACATAGCACTGGTGTCTGTTCCCTGCATGTACAGTGTATTGGACTGAAGTGGAGCTACTGTTCTTGTCAGTTTCCTAAGCAGAGTTGAACTAGATATGGCCCGTGTGTGGAGGAAGCACAGTTCTGTTGTTCTGAGCAAGCTCACTCTTCGGACCCCCTAGGAAACACAGTAGAGTAGAAGAGTGCTCCTTTCTCAATCCAGAGTGTGTTTCTTGTAAGTCGAGCTATCGTTTGTTTCCCAGTCCTAAATGGAGTTGAATCCCATGCAGTTTCTGGTCCTACCAGCAAGAGTTGTTTTATGATAAGAAGAGTCACTATTGCGCTCCTATTGCCATACACAGTACATATAGCACTCGCGTCTGTTCCCAGCTAGGACAGTGTATTGGACTGAAGAGGAGCTACCGTTCTTGTCAGTTTCCTAAGCAGAGTTGAAGTAGATATGGCCCGTGTGTGTAGGAAGCACAGTTCTTTTGTTCTGAGCAAGCTCACTGTTCGGACCCCATAGGAAACACAGTAGAGTAGAAGTGTGCTCTTTTTTCAAAAGCAGAGTGTGTTTCTTGTAAGGCAAGCTAGCGTTTGTTTCCCAGTACTAAATGGAGTTGAATCACATCCTGTTTTTGGTCCTACGAGCAAGAGTTGTTTTCTGGTAAGAAGAGTCACTATTGTGCTCCCATTGTCATTCACAGGGCAAATAACACTGGCGTCTGTTCCCAGCATGTACACTGTATTGTACTGAAGAGGATCTACTGTTCTTTTCAGTTTCCTAAGCATAATTGAACTAGATATGGCCGTATTTGTATGAAGCACATTTGTTTTGTTCTGAGCAAGCTCACTGTTCTGGCCCTTTAGGAAACACAGTAGAGTAGAAGAGTGCTCTTTTCTCAAAAGCAGAGTGTGTTTCTTGTAAGGCGAGCTAGCGTTTTTTTCCCAGTCCTAAAGGGAGTTGAATCACATGAAGTTTTTGGTCCTATGAGCAAGAGTTGTTTTCTGGTAAAGAAAGTCACTCTGCGCTCCCATTGCCATACACAGTACAAATAGCACTCGCGTCTGTTCCCAGCAAGTACAGTGTATTGGACTGAAGAGGAGCTACCGTGCTTGTCAGTTTCCTAAGCAGAGTTGAACTAGATATGGCCCGTGTGTGTAGGAAGCACAGTTCTTTTGTTCTGAGCAAGCTCACTGTTCGGACCCCACAGGAAATACAGTAGAGTAGAAGAGTGCTCTTTTCTCAAAAGCAGAGTATGTTTCTTGTAAGGCAAGCTAGCGTTTGTTTTCCAGTACTAAATGGAGTTGAATCACATCCTGTTTTTGGTCCTACGAGCAAGAGTTGTTTTCTGGTAAGGAAAGTCACTATTGAGCTCCCATTGTCAGACACAGGGCAAATAGCACTGGCGTCTGTTCCCAGCATGTACAGTGTATTGGACTGAAGAGGATCTACTGTTCTTTTCAGTTTCCTAAGCAGAATTGAACTAGATATGACCGTATTTGTAGGAAGCACAGTTCTTTTGTTCTGAGCAAACACACTGTTCTGGCCCTATAGGAAACACAGTAGAGTAGAAGATTGCTCTTTTCTCAAAAACAGAGTGTGTTTCTTGTAAGGCGAGCTAGCGTTTGTTTCCCAGTCCTAAATGGAGTTGAATCACATGCAGTTTCTGGTCCTACCAGCAAGAGTTGTTTTCTGGTAAGGAAAGTCACTATTGCGCTCCCATTGTCATACAGAGGACAAATAGCACTAGCGTCTGTTCCCTGCATGTACAGTGTATTGGACTGAAGAGGAGCTACTGTTCTTGTCAGTTTCCTAAGCAGAGTTGAACTAGATATGGCCCGTGTGTGGAGGAAGCACAGTTCTTTTGTTCTTATCAAGCTCACTGTTCGGACCCCATAGGATACACAGTAGAGTAGAAGAGTGCTCTTTTCTCAAAAGCAGAGTGTGTTTCTTGTAAGGCGAGCTAGCATTTGTTTCCCAGTCCTAAATGGAGTTGAATCACATGCAGTTTCTTGTCCTACGAGCAAGAGTTGTTTTCTGGTAAGAAGAGCCACTATTGTGCTCCAATTGTCATAAACAGGGCAAATAGCACTGGCGTCTGTTCCCAGCATGTACAGTGTATTGGAATGAAGAGGATCTACTGTTCTTGTCAGTTTCCTAAGCAGAATTGAACTAGATATGGCCGTATTTGTATGAAGCACAGTTCTTTTGTTCTGAGCAAGCTCACTTTTCGGACCCCATAGGAAACACAGTAGAGTAGAAGAGTGCTCTTTTCTCAAAAGCAGAGTGTGTTTCTTGTAAGGCAAGCTAGCGTTTATTTCCCAGAACTAAATGGAGTTGAATCACATCCTGTTTTTGGTCCTACGAGCAAGAGTTGTTTTCTGGTAAAGAAAGTCACTATTGTGCTCCCATTGTCAGACACAGGGCAAATAGCACTGGCGTCTGTTCCCAGCATGTACAGTGTATTGGACTGAAGAGGATCTACTGTTCTTGTCAGTTTCCTAAGCAGAATTGAACTAGATATGGCCGTATTTGTAGGAAGCACAGTTATTTTGTTCTGAGCAAACACACTGTTCTGGCCCTATAGGAAACACAGTAGAGTAGAAGATTGCTCTTTTCTCAAAAGCAGAGTGTGTTTCTTGTAAGGCGAGCTAGTGTTTGTTTCCCAGTCAGAAATGGAGTTGAATCCCTTGCAGTTTCTGGACCTTCGTGCAAGAGGTGTTTTCTGAAAAGAAGAGTCACTATTGCGATCCCATTGTCATACAGAAGACAAATAGCACTAGCGTCTGTTCCCTGCATGTACAGTGTATTGGACTGAAGAGGATCTACTGTTCTTGTCACTTTCCTAAGCAGAGTTGAACTAGGTATGGCCCGTGTGTGGAGGAAGCACAGTTCTTTTGTTCTGAGCAAGCTCACTGTTCGGACATAATAGGATACACAGTAGAGTAAAAGAGTGCTCTTTTCTCTAAAGCAGAGTGTGTTTCCTGTAAGGCGAGCTAGCGTTTGTTTCCCAATCCTAAATGGAGTTGAATCACATGCAGTTTTTGGTCCTATGAGCAAGAGTTGTTTTCTGGTAAGGAAAGTCATTATTGTGCTCCCATTGCCATACACAGTGCAAATAGCACTGGCGTCTGTTCCCAGCAATTACAGTGTATTGGACTGAAGCCGAGCTACTGTTCTTGTCAGTTTGCTAAGTAGAGTTGAACCTGATATGGCCCCTGTGTGTAGGAAGCACAGTTCTTTTGTTCTGAGCAAGCTCACTGTTCGGACCCCATAGTAAACACAGTAGAGTAGAAGAGTGCTCTTTTCTCAAAAGGAGAGTGTGTTTCTTGTAATGCGAGCTAGTGTTTGTTTCCCAGTCAGAAATGGAGTTGAATCCCATGCAGTTTCTGGTCCTACGAGCAAGAGTTGTTTTCTCGTAAGAAGAGTCACTATTGTGCTCCCATTGTCATACACAGGGCAAATAGCACTGGCGTCTGTTCCCAGCAAGTACAGTGTATTGGACTGAAGCGGAGATACTGTTCTTGTCAGTTTCCTAAGCAGAGTTGAATTACATATGGCCCCTGTGTGTAGGAAGCACAGTTTTTTTGTTCTGAGCAAGCTCACTGTTCGGACCCCATAGAAAACACATTAGAGTAGAAGAGTGCTCTTTTCTCAAAAGCAGAGTGTGTTTCTTGTAAGGCAAGCTAGTGTTTGTTTCCCAGTCCTAAATGGAGTTGAATCACATACAGTTTTTGGTCCTACGAGCAAGAGTTGTTTTCTGGTAAAGAAAGTCACTATTGCACTCCCATTGCCATAGACAGTACAAGTAGCACTCATGTCTGTTCCCAGCAAGTACAGTGTATTGGACTGAAGAGGAGCTACTGTTCTTGTCAATTTCCTAAGCAGAGTTTAAGTAGATATGGACCGTGTGTGTAGGAAGCACAGTTCTTTTGTTCTGAGAATGCTCACTGTTCTGGCCCTATAGGAAACACATTAGAGTAGAAGAGTGCTCCTTTCTCAATCCAGAGTGTGTTTCTTGTAAGTCGAGCTATCGTTTGTTTCCCAGTCCTAAATGGAGTTGAATCCCATGCAGTTTCTGGTCCTACCAGCAAGAGTTGTGTTCTGATAAGAAGAGTCACTATTGCGCTCCTATTGCCATACACAGTACAATTAGCACTCGCGTCTGTTCCCAGCTAGGACAGTGTATTGGACTGAAGAGGAGCTACCGTTCTTGTCAGTTTCCTAAGCAGAGTTGAACTAGATATGGCCCGTGTGTAGGAAGCACAGTTCTTTTGTTCTGAGCAAGCTCACTGTTCGGACCCCATAGGAAACACAGTAGAGTAGAAGAGTGCTCTTTTCTCAAAAGCAGAGTGTGTTTCTTGTAAGGCAAGCTAGCGTTTGTTTCCCAGTACTAAATGGAGGTGAATCACATCCTGTTTTTGGTCCTATGAGCAAGAGTTGTTTTCTGGTAAGAAGAGTCACTATTGTGCTCCCATTGTCATTCACAGGGCAAATAACACTGGCGTCTGTTCCCAGCATGTACACTGTATTGGACTGAAGAGGATCTACTGTTCTTTTCAGTTTCCTAAGCATAATTGAACTAGATATGGCCGTATTTGTATGAAGCACAGTTCTTTTGTTCTGAACAAGCTCACTCTTCTGGCCCTATAGGAAACACAGTAGAGTAGAAGAGTGCTCTTTTCTCAAAAGCAGAGTGTGTTTCTTGTAAGGCGAACTAGCGTTTGTTTCCCAGTCCTAAATGGAGTTGAATCACATGCAGTTTTTGGTCCTATGAGCAAGAGTTGTTTTCTGGTAAGGAAAGTCACTCTTGCGCTCCCATTGAAATACAAAGTGCAAATAGCACTCGCGTCTGTTCCCAGCAAGTACAGTGTATTGGACTGAAGCAGAGCTACTGTTCTTGTCAGTTTGCTAGGCAGAGTTGAACTAGACATGGCCCCTGTGTGTAGGAAGCACTGTTCTTTTGTTCTGAGCAAGCTCACTGTTCGGACCCCCTAGGAAACACAGTAGAGTAGAAGAGTGCTCTTTTCTCAAAAGCAGAGTGTGTTTCTTGTAAGGCAAGCTAGCGTTTGTTTCCCATTCCTAAATGGAGTTGAATCACATGCAGTTTTTGGTCCTACGAGCAAGAGTTGTTTTCTGGTAAGGAAAGTCACTATTGCGCTCCCAATGCCATACACAGTGCAAATAGCACTCGCGTCTGTTTCCAGCAAGTACAGTGTATTGGACTGAAGAGGAGCTACTGTTCTTGTCAGTTTCCTAAGCAGAGTTGAACTAGATATGGCCCCTGTGTGTAGGAAGCACAGTTCTTTTGTTCTGAGCAAGCTCACTGTTCGGACCCCGTAGGAAACACAGTAGAGTAGAAGTGTGCTCTTTTGTCAAAAGCAGAGTGTGTTTCTTGTAAGGCAAGCTAGCGTTTGTTTCCCAGTACTAAGTGGAGTTGAATCACATCCTGTTTTTGGTCCTACGAGCAAGAGTTGTTTTCTGGTAAGGAAAGTCACTATTGCGCTCCCATTGTGAGACACAGGGCAAATAGCACTCGCGTCTGTTCCCAGCATGTACAGTGTATTGGACTGAAGAGGATCTACTGTTCTTTTCAGTTTCCTAAGCAGAATTGAACTAGATATGGCCGTATTTGTAGGAAACACAGTTCTTTTGTTCTGAGCAAACACACTGTTCTGGCCCTATAGGAAACACAGTAGAGTAGAAGATTGCTCTTTTCTCAAAAGCAGAGTGTGTTTCTTGTAAGGCGAGCTAGCGTTTGTTTCCCAGTCCTAAATGGAGTTGAATCACATGCAGTTTCTGGTCCTACCAGCAAGAGTTGTTTTCTGGTAAGGAAAGTCACTATTGCGCTCCCATTGTCATACACAGTTCAAATACCACTCGCGTTGTTCCCAGCAAGTACAGTGTATTGGACTGAAGCGGAGCTACTGTTCTTGTCAGTTTCCTAAGCAGAGTTGAACTAGATATGGTCCCTGTGTGTAGGAAGCACAGTTCTTTTGTTCTGAGCAAGCTCACTGTTCGGACCCCATAGGAAACACAGTAGAGTAGAAGAGTGCTCTTTTCACAAAAGCAGAGTGTGTTTCTTGTAAGGCGAGCTAGTGTTTGTTTCCATGTCAGAAATGGAGTTGAATCCCTTGCAGTTTCTGGTCCTTCGTGCAAGAGGTGTTTTCTGATAAGAAGAGTCACTATTGTGCTCCCATTGTCATACAGAGGACAAATAGCACTAGCGTCTGTTCCCTGCATGTACAGTGTATTGGACTGAAGAGGAGCTACTGTTCTTGTCAGTTTCCTAAGCAGAGTTGAACTAGATATGGCCCGTGTGTGTAGGAAGCACAGTTCTTTTGTTCTGTGCAAGCTCAGTGTTTGGACCCCATATGAACCACAGTAGATTAGAAGACTGCTCTTTTCTCAAAAGCAGAGTGTGTTTCTTGTAAGTCGAGCTAGAGTTTGTTTCCCAGTACTAAATGGAGTTGAATCACATGCAGTTTTTGGTCCTATGAGCAAGAGCTGTTTTCTCGTAAGCAAAGTCACTATTGTGCTCCCATTGCCATAAACAGTGCAAATAGCACTCGTGTCTGTTCCCAGCAAGTACAGTGTATTGGACTGAAGAGGAGCTACTGTTCTTGTCAGTTTTCTAAGCAGAGTTGAACTACATATGGCCCGTGTGTGTAGGAAGCACAGTTCTTTTCTTCTGAGCAAGCTCAATGGTCGCACCACATATGAACCACAGGAGAATAGAAGACTGCTCTTTTCTCAAAAACAGAGTTTGTTTCTTGTAAGGCGAGCTAGTGTTTGTTTCCCAGTCCTAAATGGAGTTGAATCACATGCAGTTTTTGGTCCTATGAGCAAGAGTTGTTTTCTGGTAAGGAAAGTCACTATTGTGCTCCCTTTGCCATACACAGTGCAAATAGCACTCGCGTCTGTTCCCAGCAAGTACAGTGTATTGGACTGAAGAGGATCTACTGTTCTTGTCAGTTTCCTAAGCAGAGTTGAACTAGATATGACCGTATTTGTAGGAAGCACAGTTCTTTTGTTCTGAGCAAACACACTGTTCTGGCCCTATGGGAAACACAGTAGAATAGAAGATTGCTCTTTTCTCAAAAGCAGAGTGTGTTTCTTGTAAGGCGAGCTAGCATTTGTTTCCCAGTCCTAAATGGAGTTGAATCACATGCAGTTTCTGGTCCTACCAGCAAGAGTTGTTTTCTGGTAAGGAAAGTCACTATTGCGCTGCCATTGCCATATACAGTGCAAATAGCACTCGCGTCTGTTCCCAGCAAGTACAGTGTATTGGACTGAAGAGGAGCTACTGTTCTTGTCAGTTTCCTAAGCAGAGTTGAAATAGATATGGCCCCTGTGTGTAGGAAGCACAGTTCTTTTGTTCTGAACAAGCTCATTGTTCGGACCCCATAGGAAACACAGTAGAGTAGAAGAGTGTTCCTTTCTCAAAAGCAGAGTGTGTTTCTTGTAAGGCGAGCTAGTGTTTGTTTCCCAGTCACAAATGGAGTTGAATCCCATGCAGTTTCTGTTCCTATGTGCAAGAGGTGTTTTCTGATAAGAAGAGTCACTATTGCGCTCCAATTGTCATACAGAGGACAAATAGCACTAGCGTCTGTTGCCTGCATGTACACTGTATTGGACTGAAATGGAGCTACTGTTCTTGTCAGTTTCCTAAGCAGAGTTGAACTAGATATGGCCCGTGTGTGGAGGAAGCACAGTTCTTTTGTTCTTATCAAGCTCACTTTTTGGACCCCATAGGATACACAGTAGAGTAGAAGAGTGCTCTTTTCTCAAAAGCAGAGTGTGTTTCTTGTAAGGCGAGCTAGTGTTTGTTTCCCAGTCCTAAATGGAGTTGAATCACATGCAGTTTCTTGTCCTACGAGCAAGAGTTGTTTTCTGGTAAGTAGAGACACTATTGCACTCCCATTGCCATAAACAGTGTAAATAGCACTCCCGTCTGTTCCCAGTAAGTACAGTGTATTGGACTGAAGAGGAGCTACTGTTCTTGTCAGTTTCCTAAGCAGAATATAACTAGATATGGCCGTATTTGTAGGAAGCACAGTTCTTTTGTTCTGAGCAAACTCACTGTTCTGGCCCTATAGGAGACACAGTAGAGTAGAAGAGTGCTCTTTTCTCAAAAGCAGAGTGTGTTTCTTATAAGGCGAGCTAGCGTTTGTTTCCCAGTCCTAAATGGAGTTGAATCACATGCAGGTTTGGTCCTATGTGCAAGAGTTGTTTTCTGGTAAGGAAAGTCACTATTGTGCTCCCTTTGCCATACACAGTGCAAATAGCACTCACGTCTGTTCCCAGCAAGTACAGTGTATTGGACTGAAGAGGAGCTAATGTTCTTGTCAGTTTCCTAAGCAGAGTTGAACTAGATATGGCCCATGTGTGTAGGAAGCACAGTTCTTTTGTTCTGAGCAAGCTCACTGTTCGAACCCCATAGGAAACACAGTAGAGTAGAAGAGTGCTGTTTTCTCAAAAGCAGAGTGTGTTTCTTGTAAGGCGAGCTAGCGTTTGTTTCCCAGTCCTAAATGGAGTTGAATCACATGCAGTTTCTTGTCCTATGAGCAAGAGTTGTTTTCTGAAGAAGAGTCACTATTGCGCTCCCATTGTCATACACAGGGCAAATAGAATTGGCGTCTGTTCCCAGCATGTACAGTGTATTGGACTGAAGAGGATCTACTGTTCTTGTCAGTTTCCTAAGAAGAATTGAACTAGATAAGGCCGTATTTGTAGGAAGCACAGTTCTTTTGTTCTGAGCAAACTCACTTTCTGGCCCTATAGGAAACACAGTAGAGTAGAAGAGTGCTCTTTTCTCATAAGGAGAGTGTGTTTCTTGTAATGCGAGTTAGTGTTTGTTTCCCAGTCAGAAATGGAGTTGAATCCCATGCAGTTTCTGGTCCTACGAGCAAGAGTTGTTTTCTGGTAAGAAGAGTCACTATTACGCTCCCATTGTCATACACAGGGCAAATAGCACTGGCGTCTGTTCCCAGCAAGTACAGTGTATTGGACTGAAGAGGAGCTACTGTTCTTGTCAGTTTCCTAAGCAGAGTTGAACTAGATATGGCCCGTGTGTGTAGGAAGCACAGTTCTTTTGTTCTGAGCAAGCTCAGTGTTCGGACCCCATATGAACCACAGTAGAATAGAAGACTGCTCTTTTCTCAAAAGCAGAGTGTGTTTCTTGTAAGGCTTGCTAGAGTTTGTTTCCCAGTCCTAAATGGAGTTGAATCACATGCAGTTTGGTCCTACGAGCAAGAGTTGTTTTCTCGTAAGCAAAGTCACTATTGTGCTCCCATTGCCATACACAGTGCAAATACACTCGTGTCTGTTCCCAGCAAGTACAGTGTATTGGACTGAAGAGGAGCTACTGTTCTTGTCAGTTTCCTAGGCAGAGTTGAACTACATATGGCCCGTGTGTGTAGGAAGCACAGTTCTTTTGTTCTGAGCAAGCTCAATGTTCGGACCCCATATGATCCACAGGAGAATAGAAGACTGCTCTTTTCTCAAAAACAGAGTGTGTTTCTTGTAAGGCGAGCTAGCGTTTGTTTCCCAGTCCTAAATGGAGTTGAATCACATGCAGTTTTTGGTCCTACGAGCAAGAGTTGTTTTCTGGTAAGGAAAGTCACTATTGTGCTCCCTTTGCCATACACAGTGCAAATAGCACTCGCGTCTGTTCCCAGCAAGTATAGTGTATTGGACTGAAGAGGAGCTACTGTTCTTGTCAGTTTCCTAAGCAGAGTTGAACTAGATAGGGCCCATGTGTGTAGGAAGCACAGTTCTTTTTTCTGAGCAAGTTCACTGTTCGGACCCCATAGGAAACACAGTAGAGTAGAAGAGTGCTCTTTTCTCAAAAGCAGAGTGTGTTTCTTGTAAGGCGAGCTAGCTTTTGTTTCCCAGTCCTAAATGGAGGTGAAACACATGCAGTTTATTGTCCTTTGAGCAAGAGTTGTTTTCTGGTAAGAAGAGTCACTATTGCGCTCCCATTGTCATACACAGGGCAAATAGCACTGGCGTCTGTTCCCAGCATGTACAGTGTATTGGACTGAAGAGGATCTACTGTTCTTTTCAGTTTCCTTAGCAGAATTGAACTAGATATGGCAGTATTTGTATGAAGCACAGTTCTTTTATTCTGAGCAAGCTCACTGTTCTGGTCATATAGAAAACACAGTAGAGTAGAAGAGTGCTCTTTTCTCAAAAGCAGAGTGTGTTTCTTGTATGGCGAGCTAGTGTTTGTTTCCCAGTCCTAAATGGAGTTGAATCACATGCAGTTTTTGGTCCTACGAGCAAGAGTTGTTTCTGGTAAGGAAAGTCACTATTGTGTTCCCATTTCCATACACAGTACAAATAGCACTCGCGTCTGTTCCCAGCAAGTACAGTGTATTGGACTGAAGAGGAGCTACTGTTCTTGTCAGTTTCCTAAGCAGAGTTGAACTAGATATGGCCCCTGTGTGTAGGAAGCACAGTTCTTTTGTTCTGAGCAAGCTCACTATTCGGACCCCATAGGAAACACATTAGAGTAGAAGAGTGCTCTTTTCTCAAAAGCAGAGTGTTTTTCTTGTAATGCGAGCTAGTGTTTGTTTCCCAGTCAGAAATGGAGTTGAATCCAATTCAGTTTCTATCCTACGAGCAAGAGTTGTTTTCTGGTAAGAAGAGTCAGCATCACGCTCCCATTGTCATACACAGGGCAAATAGCACTGGCGTCTGTTCCCAGCAAGTACAGTGTATTGGACTGAAACGGAACTACTGTTCTTGTCAGTTTCCTAAGCAGAGCTGATCTAGATATGGCCCCTGTGTGTAGGAAGCACAGTTCTTTTGTTCTGAGCAAGCTCAATGTTCAGACCCCATAGAAAACACTTTAGAGTAGAAGAGTGCTCTTTTCTCAAAAGCAGAGTGTGTTTCTTGTAAGGCGAGCTAGTGTTGGTTTCCCAGTCCTAAATGGAGTTGAATCACATACAGTTTTTGGTCCTATGAGCAAGAGTTGTTTTCTGGTAAGGAAAGTCACTATTGCACTCCCATTGCCATACACAGTTCAAATAGCACTCGTGTCTGTTCCCAGCAAGTACAGTGTATTGGACTGAAGAGGAGCTACTGTTCTTGTCAGTTTCCTAAGCAGAGTTGAACTAGATATGGCCCGTGTGTGTAGGAAGCACAGTTCTTTTGTTCTGAGCAAGCTCAGTGTTCGGACCACATATGAACCATAGTAGAATAGAAGAGTGCTCTTCTCTCAAAAGCAGAGTGTGTTTCTTGTAAGGCGAGCTAGTGTTTGTTTCCCAGTCCTAAATGGATTTGAATTACATGCAGTTTTTGGTCCTATGAGCAAGAGTTGTTTTCTTGTAAGCAAAGTCACTATTGTGCTCCCTTTGCCATACACAGTGCAAATAGCACTGGCATCTGTTCCAGCAAGTACAGTGTATTGGACTGAAGAGGAGCTACTGTTATTGTCAGTTTCCTAAGCAGAGTTGAACTAGATATGGCCCGTGGGTGTAGGAAGCACAGTACTTTTGTTCTGAGCAAGCTCAACGTTCCGAACCCATATGAACCACAGTAGAATAGAATACTGCTCTTTTCTCAAAAGCAGAGTGTGTTTCTTGAAAGGCGAGCTAGCGTTTGTTTCCCAGTCCTAAATGGAGTTGAATCACTTGCAGTTTTTGGTCCTACGAACAAGAGTTTTTTTCTGGTAAAGAAAGACACTATTGTGCTCCCTTTGCCATACACAGTGCAAATAGCACTCGCGTCTGTTCCTAGCAAGTACAGTGTATTGCACTGAAGAGGAGCTACTGTTCTTGTCAGTTTCCTAAGCAGAGTTGAACTAGATAGGGCCCCTGTGTGTAGGAAGCACAGTTCTTTTGTTCTGAGCAAGCTCACTGTTCGGACCCCATAGGAAACACAGTAGAGTAGAAGAGTGCTGTTTTCTCAAAAGCAGAGTGTGTTTCTTGTAAGGCGAGCTAGCGTTTGTTTCCCAGTCCTAAATGGAGTTGAATCACATGCAGTTTCTTGTCCTATGAGCAAGAGTTGTTTTCTGAAGAAGAGTCACTATTGCGCTCCCATTGTCATACACAGGACAAATAGAACTGGCATCTGTTCCCAGCATGTACAGTGTATTGGACTGAAGAGGATCTACTGTTCTTGTCAGTTTCCTAAGAATAATTGAACTAGATAAGGCCGTATTTGTAGGAAGCACAGTGCTTTTGTTCTGAGCAAACTCACTGTTCTGGCCCTATAGGAAACACAGTAGAGTAGAAGAGTGCTCTTTTCTCAAAAGGAGAGTGTGTTTCTTGTAATGTGAGTTAGTGTTTGTTTCCCAGTCAGAAATGGAGTTGAATCCCATGCAGTTTCTGGTCCTACGAGCAAGAGTTGTTTTCTGGTAAGAAGAGTCACTATTACGCTCCCATTGTCATACACAGGGCAAATAGCACTGGCGTCTGTTCCCAGCAAGTACAGTGTATTGGACTGAAGAGGATCTACTGTTCTTGTCAGTTTCCTAAGCAGAGTTGAACTAGATATGGCCCGTGTGTGTAGGAAGCACAGTTCTTTTGTTCTGAGCAAGCTCAGTGTTCGGACCCCATATGAACCACAGTAGAATGGAAGACTGCTCTTTTCTCAAAAGCAGAGTGTGTTTCTTGTAAGGCTTGCTAGAGTTTGTTTCCCAGTCCTAAATGGAGTTGAATCACATGCAGTTTTTGGTCCTACGAGCAAGAGTTGTTTTCTGGTAAGGAAAGTCACTATTGCGCTCCCTTTGCCATACACAGTGCAAATAGCACTCGCGTCTGTTCCCTGCAAGTATAGTGTATTGGACTGAAGAGGAGCTACTGTTCTTGTCATTTTCCTAAGCAGAGTTGAACTAGATAGGGCCCATGTGTGTAGGAAGCACAGTTCTTTTGTTCTGAGCAAGCTCACTGTTCGGACCCCATAGGAAACACAGTAGAGTAGAAGAGTGCTCTTTTCTCAAAAGCAGAGTGTGTTTCTTGTAAGGCGAGCTAGCATTTGTTTCCCAGTCCTAAATGGAGTTGAATCACATGCAGTTTCTTGTCCTACGAGCAAGAGTTTTTTTCTGGTAAGAAGAGTCACTATTGTGCTCCCATTGCCATATACAGTGTAAATAGCACTCGCGTCTGTTCCCAGCAAGTACAGTGTATTGGACTGAAGAGGATCTACTGTTCTTGTCAGTTTCCTAAGCAGAATTGAACTAGATATGGCCGTATTTGTAGGAAGCACAATTCTTTTGTTCTGGGCAAACTCACTGTTCTAGCCCTATAGAAGACACAGTAGAGTAGAAGAGTGCTCTTTTCTCAAAAGCAGAGTGTGTTTCTTGTAAGGCGAGCTAGCGTTTGTTTTCCAGTCGTAAATGGAGTTGAATCACATGCAGTTTTTGGTCCTATGTGCAAGAGTTGTTTTCTGGTAAGGAAAGTCACTATTGTGCTCCCATTTCCATACACAGTGCATATAGCACTCGCATCTGTTCCCAGCAAGTACAGTGTATTGGACTGAAGCGGAGCTACTGTTCTTTTCAGTTTGCTAAGCAGAGTTGAACTAGATGTGGCCCCTGTGTGTAGGAAGCACAGTTCTTTTGTTCTGAGCAAGCTCACTGTTCGGACCACATAGGAAACACAGAAGAGTAGAAGAGTGCTCTTTTCTCAAAAGCAGAGTGTGTTTCTTGTAAGGCGAGCTAGCATTTGTTTCCCAGTCCTAAATGCAGTTGAATCACATGCAGTTTCTTGTCCTACGAGCAAGAGTTGTTTTCTGGTAAGAAGAGTCACTATTGCGCTCCCATTGCCATATACAGTGTAAATAGCACTCACGTCTGGTCCCAGCAAGTACAGTGTATTGGACTGAAGAGGAGCTACTGTTCTTGTCAGTTTCCTAAGCAGAATTGAACTAGATATGGCCGTATTTGTAGGAAGCACAGTTCTTTTGTTCTGAGCAAACTCACTGTTCTGGCCCTATAGAAGACACAGTAGAGTAGAAGAGTGCTCTTTTCTCAAAAGCAGAGTGTGTTTCTTGTAAGGCGAGCTAGCGTTTGTTTTCCAGTCCTAAATGGAGTTGAATCACATGCAGTTTTTGGTCCTATGTGCAAGAGTTGTTTTCTGGTAAGGAAAGTCACTATTGCGCTCCCATTTCCATACACAGTGCAAATAGCACTCGCATCTGTTCCCAGCATGTACAGTGTATTGGACTGAAGCGGAGCTACTGTTCTTGTCAGTTTGCGAAGCAGAGTTGAAATAGATATGGCCCCTGTGTGTAGGAAGCACAGTTCTTTTGTTCTGAGCAAGCTCACTGTTCGGACCACATTGGAAACACAGAAGAGTAGAAGAGTGCTCTTTTCTCAAAAGCAGAGTGTGTTTCTTGTAAGGCGAGCTAGTGTTTGTTTCCCAGTCCTAAATGGAGTTGAATCCCATGCAGTTTCTGGTCCTATGAGCAAGAGGTGTTTTCTGGTTAAAAAAAGTCACTATTGCGCTCCCATTGCCATATAGAGAGTAAATAGCACTCGCGTCTGTTCCCAGCAAGTACAGTGTATTGGACTGAAGCAGAGCTACTGTTCTTGTCAGTTTCCTAAGCAGAGTTGAGCTAGATATGGCCCCTTTATGTAGGAAGCACAGTTCCTTTGTTCTGAGCAAGCTCACTGTTCGGACCACATAGGAAACACAGAAGAGTAGAAGAGTGCTCTTTTCTCAAAAGCATAGTGTGTTTCTTGTAAGCCGAGCTAGCATTTGTTTCCCAGTCCTAAATGGAGTTGAATCACATGCAGTTTCTTGTTCTACGAGCAAGAGTTGTTTTCTGGTAAGAAGAGTAACTATTGCGCTCCCATTGTCATACACAGGGCAAATAGCACTGGCATCTGTTCCCAGCATGTACAGTGTATTGGACTGAAGAGGATCTACTGTTCTTGTCAGTTTCCTAAGCAGAATTGAACTAGATATGGCCGTATTTGTAGGAAGCACAGTGCTTTTGTTCTGAGCAAACTAATTGTTCTGGCCCTATAGGAGACACAGTAGAGTAGAAGAGTGCTCTTTTCTCAAAAGCAGAGTGTGTTTCTTGTAAGGCGAGCTAGCATTTGTTTCCCAGTCCTAAATGGAGTTGAATCACATGCAGTTTTTGGTCCTATGTGCAAGAGTTGTTTTCTGGTAAGGAAAGTCACTACTGTGCTCCCATTTCCATACACAGTGCAAATAGCACTCGCATCTGTTCCCAGCAAGTACATTGTATTGGACTGAAGCGGAGCTACTGTTCTTGTCAGTTTGCTAAATAGAGTTGAACTAGATATGGCCCCTGTGTGTAGGAAGCACAGTTCTTTTGTTCTGAGCAAGCTCACTGTTCGGACCACAAAGGAAACACAGAAGAGTAGAAGAGTGCTCTTTTCTCAAAAGCAGAGTCTGTTTCTTGTAAGGCGAGCTAGTGTTTGTTTCCCAGTCCTAAATGGAGTTGAATCCCATGCAGTTTCTGGTCCTACGAGCAAGAGGTGTTTTCTGGTTAAAAAAAGTCACTATTATGCTCCCATTGCCATATACAGTGTAAATAGCCCTCGCATCTGTTCCCAGCAAGTACAGTGTATTGGACTGAAGCGGAGCTACTGTTCTTGTCAGTTTCCTAAGCAGAGTTGAACTAGATATGGCCCCTGTGTGTAGAAAGCACAGTTCTTTTTTTCTGAGCAAGCTCACTGTTCGGTCCCCATAGGAAACCCAGTCGAGTAGAAGAGTGCTCTTTTCTCAAAAGCAGAGTGTGTTTCTTGTAAGGCGAGCTAGCGTTTGTTTCCCAGGCCTAAATGGAGTTGAAACACATGCAGTTTATTGTCCTACGAGCAAGAGTTGTTTTCTGGTAAGAAGAGTCACTATTGCGCTCCCATTGTCATAAACAGGGCAAATAGCACTGGCGTCTGTTCCCATCAAGCACAGTGTATTGGACTGAAGAGGATCTACTGTTCTTTTCAGTTTCCTTAGCAGAATTGAACTAGATATGGCAGTATTTGTATGAAGCACACTTCTTTTGTTCTGAGCAAGCTCACTGTTCTGGTCCAATAGGAAACACAGTAGAGTAGAAGAGTGCTCTTTTCTCAAAAGAAGAGTGTGTTTTTTGGAAAGTGAACTAGTGTTTGTTTCCCAGTCCTAAATGGAGTTGAATCACATGCAGTTTTTGGTCCTACGAGCAAGAGTTGTTTCTGGTAAGGAAAGTCACTATTGCGTTCCCATTTCCATACACAGTGCAAATAGCACTCGCGTCTGTTCCCAGCAAATACAGTGTATTGGACTGAAGAGGAGCTACTGTTCTTGTCAGTTTCCTAAGCAGAGTTGAACTAGATATGGCCACTGTGTGTAGGAAGCACAGTTCTTTTGTTCTGAGCAAGCTCACTATTCCGACCCCATAGGAAACACATTAGAGTAGAAGAGTGTTCTTTTCTCAAAAGGAGAGTGTGTTTCTTGTAATGCGAGCTAGTGTTTGTTTCCCAGTCCTAAATGGAGTTGAATCCCATGCAGTTTATGGTCCTACGAGCAAAAGTTGTTTTCTGGTAAGAAGAGTCACTATTAAGCTCCCATTTTAATAAACAGAGCAAATAGCACTGGCGTCTGTTCCCAGCAAGTACATTGTATTGGACTGAAGCGGAGCTATTGTTCTTGTCAGTTTCCTAAGCAGAGCTGAACTAGATATGGCCCCTGTGTGTAGGAAGCACAGTTCTTTTGTTCTTAGCAAGCTCAATGTTCGGACCCCATAGAAAACACATTAGAGTAGAAGAGTGCTCTTTTCTCAAAAGCAGAGTGTGTTTCTTGTAAGGCAAGCTAGCGTTTGTTTCCCAGTCCTAAATGGAGTTGAATCACATACAGATTTTGGTCCTACGAGCAAGAGTTGTTTTCTGGTAAGGAAAGTCAATATTGCACTATCATTGCCATACACAGTTAAAGTAGCACTCGTGTCTGTTCCCAGCAAGTACAGTGTATTGGACCGAAGAGGAGCTACTGTTCTTCTCAGTTTCCTAAGCAGAGTTGAACTAGATATGGCCTGTGTTTGTAGGAAGCACAGTTCTTTTGTTCTGAGCAAGCTCAGTGTTCGGACCCCATATGAACCACAGTAGAATAGAAGACTGCTCTTTTCTCAAAAGCAGAGTGCGTTTCTTGTAAGGCGAGCTAGAGTTTGTTTCCCAGTCCTAAATGGAGTTGAATCACATGCAGTTTTTGGTCCTATGAGCAAGAGTTGTTTTCTCGTAAGCAAAGTCACTATTGTGCTCCCATTGACATACACAGTGCAAATAGCACTGGCGTCTGTTCCAGCAAGTTCAGTGTATTGGACTGAAGAGGAGCTACCGTTCTTGTCAGTTTCCTAAGCAGAGTTGAACTAGATATGGCCCGTGTGTGTAGGAAGCACAGTTCTTTTGTTCTGAGCAAGCTCAACGTTCCGACTCCATATGAACCACAGTAGAATAGAAGACTGCTCTTTTCTCAAAAGCAGAGTGTGTTTCTTGTAAGGCGAGCTAGCGTTTGTTTCCCAGTCCTAAATGGAGTTGAATCACATGCAGTTTCTTGTCCTATGATCAAGAGTTGTTTTCTGGTAAGAAGAGTCACTATTGTGCTCCCATTGTCATACACAGGGCAAATAGAACTGGCGTCTGTTCCCAGCATGTACAGTGTATTGGACTGAAGAGGATCTACTGTTCTTGTCAGTTTCCTAAGCAGAATTGAACTAGATAAGGCCGTGTTTGTAGGAAGCACAGTTCTTTTGTTCTGAGCAAACTCACTCTTCTGGCCCTATAGGAAACACAGTAGAGTAGAAGAGTGCTCTTTTCTCAAAAGCAGAGTGTGTTTCTTGTAATGGGAGCTAGTGTTTGTTTCCCAGTCAGAAATGCAGTTGAATCCCATGCAGTTTCTGGTCCTACGAGCAAGAGTTGTTTTCTTTTAAGAAGAGTCACTATTACGCTCCCATTGTCATACACAGGGCAAATAGTACTCGTGTCTGTTCCCAGCAAGTACAATGTATTGGACTGAAGAGGAGCTACTGTTCTTGTCAGTGTCCTAAGCAGAGTTGAACTACATATGGCCCGTGTGTGTAGGAAGCACAGTTCTTTTGTTCTGAGCAAGCTCAATGTTCGCACAACATATGAACCACAGGAGAATAGAAGACTGCTCTTTTCTCAAAAGCAGAGTGTGTTTCTTGTAAGGCGAGCTAGTGTTTGTTTCCCAGTACTAAATGGAGTTGAATCACATGCAGTTTTTGGTCCTACGAGCAAGAGTTGTTTTCTGGTAAGGAAAGTCACTATTGTGCTCCCTTTGCCATACACAGTGCAAATAACACTCGCGTATGTTCCCAGCAAGTACAGTGTATTGGAATGAAGAGGAGCTATTGTTCTTGTCAGTTTCCTAAGCAGAGTTGAACTAGATATGGGCCATGTGTGTAGGAAGCACAGTTCTTTTGTTCTGAGCAAGCTCACTGTTCGGACCCCATAGGAAACACAGTAGAGTAGAAGAGTACTCTTTTCTCAAAAGCAGAGTGTGTTTCTTGTAAGGCGAGCTAGCGTTTGTTTCCCAGTCCTAAATGGAGTTGAATCACATGCAGTTTCTTGTCCTACATGCAAGAGTTGTTTTCTGGTAAGAAGAGTCACTATTGCGCTCCCATTGACATATACAGTGTAAATAGCACTCGCGTCTGTTCCCAGCAAGTACAGTGTATTGGACTGAAGAGGAGCTACTGTTCTTGTCAGTTTCCTAAGCAGAATTGAACTAGATATGGCCGTATTTGTAGGAAGCACAGTTCTTTTGTTCTGAGCAAGCTCACTGTTCTGGCCCTATAGGAGACACAGTAGAGTAGAAGAGTGCTCTTTTCTCAAAAGCAGAGTGTGTTTCTTGTAAGGTGAGCTAGCGTTTGTTTCCCAGTCCTAAATGGAGTTGAATCACATGCAGTTTTTGGTCCTATGTGCAAGGGTTGTTTTCTGGTAAGGAAAGTCACTATTGTGCTCCCATTTCCATACACAGTGCAAAAAGCACTCGCATCTGTTCCCAGCAAGTACAGTGTATTGGACTGAAGCTGAGCTACTGTTCTTGTCAGTTTGCTAAGCAGAGTTGAACTAGATATGGCCCCTGTGTGTAGGAAGCACAGTTCTTTTGTTCTGAGCAAGCTCACTGTTCGGACCACATAGGAAACACAGAAGAGTAGAAGAGTGCTCTTTTCTCAAAAGCAGAGTGTATTTCTTGTAAGGCGAGCTAGTGTTTGTTTCCCAGTCCTAAATGGAGTTGAATCCCATGCAGTTTCTGGTCCTACGAGCAAGAGTTGTTTTCTCGTAAGCAAAGTCACTATTGTGCTCCCATTGCCATACACAGTGAAAATAGCACTCGTGTCTGTTCCCAGCAAGTACAGTGTATTGGACTGAAGAGGAGCTACTGTTCTTTTCACTTTCCTTAGCAGAATTGAACTAGATATGGCAGTATTTGTATGAAGCACAGTTCTTTTGTTCTGAGCAAGCTCACTGTTCTGGTCCTATAGGAAACACAGTAGAGTAGAAGAGTGCTCTTTTCTCAAAAGCAGAGTGTGTTTCTTGTATGGCGAGCTAGTGTTTGTTTCCCAGTCCTAAATGGAGTTGAATCACATGCAGTTTTTGGTCCTACGAGCAAGAGATGTTTCTGGTAAGGAAAGTCACTATTGCGTTCCCATTTCCATACACAGTGCAAATAGCACTCGCGTCTGTTCCCAGCAAGTACAGTGTATTGTCCTGAAGCGGAGCTACTGTTCTTGTCAGTTTCCTAAGCAGAGCTGAACTAGATATGGCCCCTGTGTGTAGCAAGCACAGTTCTTTTGTTCTGAGCAAGCTCAATGTTCGGACCTAATAGAAAACACTTTAGAGTAGAAGAGTGCTCTTTTCACAAAAGCAGAGTGTGTTTCTTGTAAGGCGAGCTAGTGTTTGTTTCCCAGTCCTAAATGGAGTTGAATCACATACAGTTTTTGGTCCTACGAGCAAGAGTTGTTTTCTGGTAAGGAAAGTCACTATTGCACTCCCATTGCCATACACAGTTCAAATAGCACTCGTGTCTGTTCCCAGCAAGTACAGTGTATTGGTCTGAAGAGGAGCTACTGTTCTTGTCAGTTACTTCAGCAGAGTTGAACTAGATATGGCCTGTGTGTGTAGGAAGCACAGTTCTTTTGTTCTGATCAAGCTCAGTGTTCGGACCCCATATGAACCATAGTAGAAGAGAAGAGTGCTCTTTTCTCAAAAGCAGAGTGTGTTTCTTGTAAGGCGAGCTAGTGTTTGTTTCCCAGTCCTAAATGGAGGTGAATCACATACAATTTCTGGTCCTACGAGCAAGAGTTGTTTTCTGGTAAGGAAAGTCACTATTGCACTCCCTTTGCCATACACAGTTCAAATAGCACTCGTGTCTGTTCCCAGCAAGTACAGTGTATTGGACTGAAGAGGAGCTACTGTTCTTGTCAGTTTCCTAAGCAGAGTTGAACTAGATATGGCCCGTGTGTGTAGGAAGCACAGTTCTTTTGTTCTGAGCAAGCTCAACGTTCCGACCCCATATGAACCACAGTAGAGTAGAATACTGCTCTTTTCTCAAAAGCAGAGTGTGTTTCTTGTAAGGCGAGCTAGCGTTTGTTTCCCAGTCCCAAATGGAGTTGAATCACATGCAGTTTTTGGTCCTACGAACAAGAGTTTTTTTCTGGTAAGGAAAGACACTATTGTGCTCCCTTTGCCATACACAGTGCAAATAGCACTCGCGTCTGTTCCTAGCAAGTACAGTGTATTGCACTGAGGAGGAGCTACTGTTCTTGTCAGTTTCCTAAGCAGAGTTGAACTAGATAGGGCCCCTGTGTGTAGGAAGCACAGTTCTTTTGTTCTGAGCAAGCTCACTGTTCGGACTCCATAGGAAACACAGTAGAGTAGAAGAGTGCTCTTTTCTCAAAAGCAGAGTGTGTTTCTTGTAAGGCGAGCTAGTGTTTGTTTCCCAGTCCTAAATGGAGTTGAATCACATACAATTTCTGGTCCTACGAGCAAGAGTTGTTTTCTGGTAAGGAAAGTCACTATTGCACTCCCTTTGCCATACACAGTTCAAATAGCACTCGTGTCTGTTCCCAGCAAGTACAGTGTATTGGACTGAAGAGGAGCTACTGTTCTTGTCAGTTTCCTAAGCAGAGTTGAACTAGATATGGCCCGTGTGTGTAGGAAGCACAGTTCTTTTGTTCTGAGCAAGCTCAGTGTTCGGACCCCATGTGAACCACAGTAGAATAGAAGACTGCTCTTTTCTCAAAAGCAGAGTGTGTTTCTTGTAAGGCGAGCTAGTGTTTGTTTCCCAGTCCTAAATGGAGTTGAATCACATGCAGTTTTTGGTCCTATGAGCAAGAGTTGTTTTCTCCTAAGCAAAGTCACTATTGCGCTCCCATTGCCATACACAGTGCAAATAGCACTGGCGTCTGTTCCAGCAAGTACAGTGTATTGGACTGAAGAGGAGCTACTGTTCTTGTCAGTTTCCTAAGCAGAGTTGAACTAGATATGGCCCGTGTGTGTAGGAAGCACAGTTCTTTTGTTCTGAGCAAGCTCAACGTTCCGACCCCATATGAACCACAGTAGAATAGAATACTGCTCTTTTCTCAAAAGCAGAGTGTGTTTCTTGTAAGGCGAGATAGCGTTTGTTTCCCAGTCCTAAATGGAGTTGAATCACATGCAGTTTTTGGTCCTACGAACAAGAGTTTTTTTTCTGGTAAGGAAAGACACTATTGTGCTCCCTTTGCCATACACAGTGCAAATAGCACTCGCGTCTGTTCCTAGCAAGTACAGTGTATTGCACTGAAGAGGAGCTACTGTTCTTGTCAGTTTCCTAAGCAGAGTTGAACTAGATAGGGCCCCTGTGTGTAGGAAGCACAGTTCTTTTGTTCTGAGCAAGCACACTCTTCGGACCCCGTAGGAAACACAGTAGAGTAGAAGAGTGCTGTTTTCTCAAAAGCAGAGTGTGTTTCTTGTAAGGCGAGCTAGCATTTGTTTCCCAGTCCTAAATGGCGTTGAATCACATGCAGTTTCTTGTCCTACGAGCAAGAGTTGTTTTCTGGTAAGAAGAGTCACTATTGTGCTCCCATTGCCATATACAGTGTAAATAGCACTCGCGTCTGTTCCCAGCAAGTACAGTGTATTGGACTGAAGAGGAGCTACTGTTCTTGTCAGTTTCCTAAGCAGAATTGAACTAGATATGGCCGTATTTGTAGGAAGCACAGTTCTTTTGTTCTGAGCAAATTCACTGTTCTGGCCCTATAGAAGACACAGTAGAGTAGAAGAGTGCTCTTTTCTCAAAAGCAGAGTGTGTTTCTTGTAAGGCTAGCTAGCCTTTGTTTTCCAGTCCTAAATGGAGTTGAATCACATGCAATTTTTGGTCCTATGTGCAAGAGCTGTTTTCTGGTAAGGAAAGTCACTATTGCGCTCCCATTTCCATACACAGTGCAAATAGCACTCGCATCTGTTCCCAGCAAGTACAGTGTATTGGACTGAAGCGGAGCTACTGTTCTTGTCAGTTTGCTAAGCAGAGTTGAACTAGATATGGCCCCTGTGTGTAGGAAGCACAGTTCTTTTGTTCTGAGCAAGCTCACTGTTCGGACCACATAGGAAACACAGAAGAGTAGAAGAGTGCTCTTTTCTCAAAAGCAGAGTGTGTTTTTTGTAAGGCGAGCTAGCATTTGTTTCCCAGTCCTAAATGGAGTTGAATCACATGCAGTTTCTTGTCCTACGAGCAAGAGTTGTTTTCTGGTAAGAAGAGTCACTATTGCGCTCCCATTGCCATATACAGTGTAAATAGCACTCGCGTCTGTTCCCAGCAAGTACAGTGTATTGGACTGAAGAAGAGCTACTGTTCTTGTCAGTTTCCTAAGCAGAATTGAACTAGATATGGCCGTATTTGTAG